>NC_080722.1:21828629-21856129 GCF_019097595.1 Hemibagrus wyckioides | reverse complement strand
ACGTACACCCTCTTTAGTATTTGTGTTTGTTTTTTTGTCAGCTGTACGATGGACGATCGAGGATGTCCAGTTCACCAGAAAACCGGGTAAGCTTTTTACACAGCATTAAATAACCTGAAAGTACCAGATGTGACGTATAGTTTGAAACTTGAAACAAAACAGCGTATTTAAAAAAAAGAGTCAATATGTATTTGTACGTTAAAAATCCAAAAATGACCGTCATTGTTGGTGGTTGACAGGCCCGGGACGACGATAGCAGCAATCGGCGGCGTGGTTCTCTTTATCATCCTTCTGGGTCTGCTCATCTTCTATCTGTGCCGGCAAAAGAATCTGAAGAAGAAGGAGACTTTGAGGAGACGGCTGCAGGAGCACGAGGTCTGAGAAGCGAAGAATATTAAAAGTTGTCGCTAGGCAACATGAATGCTGAGTATACGCGTTAATGGCCTAATTCATGTCGATGTAGTGTCGAAAAACGTAGCTTGGCATACGAGTGCCATGTGACTACCATGATTCCAGGAAGCAGCTTGAAACTATAATGCTCTGTAATGCAGCTTTCTGTTTCTGTTTGACTGCTTTGTATTGTGCACAAGTGACACTTATATACACAGTTGTTTCATTGTGCCCTAATGTGGACTAAGCCAAAGCTAGACAGTTTAGCTGTACAATCTCATACGAACAGTGCAGCAATGTAGAAGACGGCAAATCGCTGGGAATATCAACGTTAACCTTGGATGTGTTGGTGGATTAATACTTTACAACAAGTCTTTGTCTACAGAAGTACTAGCATTTCTGTGAAATATCAACATTTGCCTCAGACATTTTGCTTCAAACTCAAATTTCCTCAGATAACATTGCAGGTCATGCACTAATAAGATTTAGATTATTGAAAATAAACTAAACAAGACTTCACAAGTAACTAGGAAGATAAATAGATAGAGTGCAGTTAACAAGAACAGGAAGTAATGACCATATAAAGAATAGTTGGAAGTCAGACAGGTAGTATAGGTGTGTGGAGTATAGGAAGCGTTGTAAGGAAATGACTCATCATAGCAGATTCCACCAACATCACGGTTAACGTCAGACCTGCAGGTACTCAGGCTGTCAGCTTGTGCAATTCTTTAACAATAGGTTTTTTTGTTTTTTTCCCCTCTAGCTGGTGGAGCCACTGACACCCAGTGGAGTACAACCCAATCAGGCTCAGATGCGCATCCTGAAGGAAACAGAGCTGAAGAAGTTGCGAGTTCTTGGCTCTGGAGCTTTTGGCACTGTCTACAAGGTCAGCACAAGCACTGAATCAATATGCTACTGATTGAACCTAACAGGCTACTAATAGTGGTAGCTATATCACCGCTAGAATGTGGTGTTTACTACACTTTTAAATAACACACCACTGCATTTGGGTCCCATTCGTGTGAATTAAGGACACCTAGGCAGCATTTTTATTGCAGAGGTCCCAAATTGAAAATGGCCACCTTATAGGCCAGCATATTAGCGGTTCTGCTACTCCTTTTGTCTAAAAACTGAGATCATTTCATTTTATGATACATTTTTAACATGTATGTTTTTATACTGTTTTATATATTTCTTTAAGTTAAATTCTGTAAGCAGTTATTTTGTATTTTGTTGTTGTTCCTTGAAGGGAATCTGGACACCTGATGAAGAAACCATGAAGATCCCGGTGGCCATTAAAGTGTTGCGTGAGAACACTTCCCCTAAGGCCAACAAGGAAATTCTGGATGTGAGTTAATGTGCAAGTCACGCTTCATACCAAGGATAACTCCAAACAAAAGGCTTTGAAGATTTTGTTTTTTTTGCTACATTCGTAGCTGCTCATTATCCGATTGTTGCTATGGTTACGTCCTGGAGGGCGTCCACTTGCTGTCGCTTTTAATCGAAAGGTTTTCCTTTGTGTGTGATTCCATGTTATTTACTGTTGTTGTCATGGCTACCAAAACGAGTACACAGTGCACTATCATAGAATCTGAAATTTTTTTGTGGAACAGGATAAATGTAAACAAGGTGGAATGTTAGCAGAATAATAATACCAACGTGTGTGTGTGTTTGTGTGTGTGTAGGAAGCGTACGTGATGGCAGGTGTGGTCAGTCCATATGTGTGCCGCTTGTTGGGAATCTGCTTGACCTCCACGGTGCAGCTGGTCACTCAGCTCATGCCGTACGGCTGCCTGCTGGATTACGTCCGAGAGAACAAGGACCACATCGGATCTCAGTACCTCCTCAACTGGTGTGTGCAGATCGCTAAGGTGAGTTTCTGCCAATGTAGTACACACCAACACAGCTGTACCTAAAGTTCAGAGAAGTGGAATCTGATATAGAGGAATAGATGGGCTACAGTCAATAAATAATGCCAGAGCTGCTGTTATAGAAAGGGAACAACATCATCTGACCAATGAGATTCCAGATTTTAACACAGTATGGAGTAATGGACAATAATAAAGTGTTGTAGATCTCTATGGGATTAATATATATCATATGCTGGACATAAATAAACAGTATTCAATTAGACATCATTCAGTTAGAATGTGTGTGCGCGTGTGTTTCCATCTACAGGGAATGAGTTACCTGGAGGACGCCCGACTGGTCCACAGAGATCTGGCTGCCAGGAACGTTCTGGTGAGGAACCCCAACCATGTGAAGATCACAGATTTCGGCCTGGCTCGCCTCCTGGACATAGATGAGACTGAGTACCATGCAGATGGTGGAAAGGTGTGTGTGCGTGTGTGTGCGTGTTTGTGTGTGTGTCTTTTGTGTGGGTGATTTTGCTAACAGTGACCTCATGTCCTATAGGTGCCCATCAAGTGGATGGCTTTAGAGTCGATTCTTCATAGGAAGTTCACTCACCAGAGTGACGTGTGGAGTTACGGTCCGTATCAGGACTTTACTGTTCACAGTTCCAGCAACACATTTCAATTGAATAAAACCTAGCTGAAAACAGCACAAATAAACTGATAAATTAAAAGCTGTAATGGTTACATTCCTACTAAAACTTTTTCTCATTTGCTAATTCAGGAGTGACCGTGTGGGAGTTGATGACCTTTGGCATGAAGCCCTATGATCTCATCCCAGCACGGGATATCCCTGAGCTGCTGGAGCGAGGAGAGCGCCTTCCTCAGCCTTTCATCTGCACCATCGACGTCTACATGATCATGGTCAAGTGTGAGTCTTAAGTATACAAATGTTCACAGTAGAAGCTAGTGTACACTGTGTACATAGTTGTGCATCAGTATCGTTCTCGTCTGCTTTCAAAGCCACTTTGCACAAGTGGACAAGTCATATATTAATTGGCTTTATTTCCAGGCAAGTTCAAGCTCCAGTGTGCTACAGAATTGAGGCATGAAAACTTTTCCACCCACACCACCTTTTTGTTAGCTTATAGATAGGGCTGCAGGATTATGACAAAAATCATAATTGTCGATTATTCCCTTGAAATTGTAATCGCGATTATTAATGACGATTATCACAATTTACATTAAATGGTATTTTGAATAGCTTTATACCATTGTTTGAAGCAACTGCATGCCATATATTATATAAAAATTAATAAAAGCTGAAAACATTCTTCCTGAAAAACTTCTATTACTTAAGACTCAAATGTCAACTATACATTGCTTTGGTTTCTTTAAATAAAAAAAAAAAATTAAAAAGGAAAAATATGCATGGTATAAATAATGTTATACTAAAAATAAAATTAATTTAAGAATCTAGGCTAAGTAATTGCGGGAGGGGATGACGTATCTCTTATCCAGTGTGTTTGAGTATTTTAAACCCCACATTGGAAACTGTAATCGGCGTCATGTCGTTTGCAATGAAATGAGTAATGGCTTCAGTTATCTCCATTTGTCTTGGAGAAGTTGCCGGATATGGGGAAGCACAAAACAATGATGTTGTGATGGGAGTGTGTGTAGCAGTTCTTGCATGGCTTTTTTCCCTGCTAAAACACTGGTGGTGTTGCACTCTGTGGCTGAATTTTAAATGATTGAATTTATTCGCGGTGTTGCTTGACACTATAACACGCCACTCGACATCATCGCTGGTGAATCCAAAATAATTCCACACCACAGATAAAGCATTTCTTTTCTGTTCTAATTCTGGATTGTTCTCAGCAACACTTTGCAAACTCTGATGTTTCTTTATCAGCACACATGTTTGCAAAATGCACAAGTGGATAATCAGAGCGTTGATAAGGACACATCTACAGACTAATTAAGCCTATTAAAAGACTTTATTTGCCCCTCACAATGCAACATGCAATAAACACCCTTTAAGCACGCTAAATAATGCAAGTAGATTTATTTTGTAATCACAGCTTTGAACGATTACATAATCATGGCATCTGTAATCATGATTAGAAAATCGATGAATTGGGCAGCCCTACCTATAGATAATTATTCAGGTTCCAGTCATTAGAAGGGTTTTTTAATTTCTCTGATCTGATCTGATTTCTGATTGACAGGCTGGATGATTGACCCCGAGTGTCGACCCAGATTCAAGGAGCTGGTGAATAATTTCAGCACTATGGCACGAGATCCTCCACGCTACGTCGTCATTCCTGTGCGTACGCTACATGCACCATACACGATTAATATAAAGATTGGAAAATGCATGAGATGGTTAGCTTAGCAGTCTGAGTATTAACAAAACAGATATTAGCAATTTCATCAGTATACACACAGTCCACAAATTTCAAAGGAATACCTGGTATTAAATCATAGGGCTTATGTTACTACAATTCACTAGACTTTCCATCATACCCCAAACGCACCATTTTTTTTCAACTACACCTTTACATCATAGCCTAAATCTAGCATTTTCTTTCTTTTTTTTTCAGAATGATGAGCAGATGAGTCTGTCAAGTTTGGTGGACAGTAAGTTTTACCGCACATTGCTGGAAGAAGAAGGAGGGAATGTGAAGGAACTGCTGGATGCTGAGGAGTATTTGGTGCCGCAACCCGGATTCTTTGAGAACCAGGCGAATGGACTGACTAGACATCACTCACACAGGGTTTGTTTCTCACCTGACAGTTCCACTAGAAACATGTACAAAATCTGTATAAATATTCATATTTAGAATGCTTGCTCAGACAGTTCACAGATCAGTTTTAATCACGTTCCTGTCTCATTATTTTTTCTCATACACTGTTAATGTTAAATGGCTTTGTGTTATCTCAAACCAATCAGAGCACAGACCTGGGACTGGAGACGGATGCTGTGCCAAGTGGACGGAGCATGCATTCATTGGTCAGCACGTTAGGGCGGAGTCTATACCCGACACTTCCTGTTGGAGCCACGGTCAACGGAAATTGGGGAGGCTCTCAGTACCGCTCGCTGGCCCGAAGCCAATCCCATTGCTCTGCTGGCGGCCAGTCAGACTCTGTGTTTCTCGACGGGGGCAGGGACGAGCCTCCTTCCAGTCCTGGACGCTACAGTAAGGATCCCACTATCCCTGGGTGCATGGATGGAGATTTGGAAGTGGACGGGCCAATAAATTACCCGTCACACTCATTGCCGCGCAAAACACACACGCAACCAGGTGAATAACGATACATATCCAACATTATGATGACTGTGTCCTCAACCACATAATTACTACATTCATCAGATGTCTATAGTAACGTAGGTAGTACAGTAAATTGTGGTCCTTATTTAAGTGCACTACCTGATAAGGGCATACAAATAATGGCTTCTGCACTTACACAAAATCAAAGTTTTTGCACTAGACCGGGTATGAATAAACCAGTTTTTTTTTTTCTCCTCATCTCTTCTCAGAGTATGTGAATCAGGACATCCAATCAGAACGGGCGAATACGTTGCCACGTAAATCCACAGAGAGGCGTTTACACAACGGCATCACTGCTGGACGCAGCGTGGAGAACCCTGAGTACCTGGTGCCCACATCTCCTGCTTTTGACAATCCATATTACTTGGACCTTGTGTCTAAAGTGCCAGGTGGGGCTTCAGTGGGCGGAGCCACATCACCACCCAGGCAGGTGAACGGCTACGTAACGCCAACAGCGGAAAATCCAGAGTACCTGGGACTGGCCGAAACTTGGAGCGGCCAGAGAGAGGGCACCTGAGAAGGGGTGGAAAGGGGGGAAGCGGTGAGGGGCTGAGTGAGTCATTGAATGAGTGAATCAGTGAGTCACTGAGTGAGTCTTTGAATGAGTGAATCCGTGAATTAGAGAGTCATAGAGTGGGAGAGTCAGTGAATGAGTGTGTTAAGTACTGTATGTTCTAGGGCTGTCAGAATGCTTTAAAAATGTTCTCTTGGTTTTAACTGTTTTAAATCTTTAGTATTTGTATTAAGGAATGCACGATGTTAACAAGCCATAGACCAAGTAGCCATGCTGTATTATCACATCACGTAAACCACAGCTGCTATTTGTTTTGCATTTTTTAATCAGGCATCACAAAGAGATTCATAAGCTAGAAAATGGACACTACACTGTGTCCTGCACTATACTACTGCCCAGTTCGATGCAGTTTGACATTGAGACACAGAAAAGTTCTGAAAATGAGCTGACACATAGAGAACACTACAGAACTTTAATTTCCTTTAAATTTAAATAGGAAGTAAATGCGCAATTCATGGCGTGTGCTTTCACAAGATTATTCAGAGCAGTACTCCTACAACAGTCCAAAAATGTATGAAACCTGCTGACTAATAGCAGAACGTTGTAAGATTGTGAATATCTAAATAATTAAATAATAATTAAATTGGAGTATTTTTGGCAAAATTTGTGTGAAATTTGTTCTGACACATATGCCCTAATACATATGAAGCAGTGAATGTCATGGATGAATGGATGGATGGATGGATGTGTGGACACTTTCTGGTGAAGACTGACCTACAGGAGACTCTCAGATTCCATCTAAGTCATGGAATTTCCTTTTAAAAATCCAATGTAGCATCCGGTGTGTGGACAGCCTGGACAATTTTGGTTGTTTAAACATCACTGAAAGATGCAATTCAGACAGTGAATTCACTGAACTTTGAAGAACGAACCCATGCACGATGTCTGTGGGAAAACCAAACGTGGTACAATCCAACAGGGATGGCTGTAATTATTGGTATGAGCCAACGGGAACGTTTTATTAAAAAAAAAAAAAAAAACACGAGGCAAATGAAGCATGTAAGAATGTACAAACCAAATGACACTGGATCTGGAAATCACTACTCTGACTGTTATTTGGATATTCATGTTGTTATTTTTCTCACTCCATTTCCTTCTCCGTTCCCATCGCACTACTTTGTTTTTGGTCTTCCAAACCAGGGCAGCTCGAATCGGGTGTCATTCATGCTGCTGTTTCAAGGCTATGTCCGGATCAAGCAGCTTTTTTTAGCTAACGTTAATGTGAGACTCTTGAGAGAGATGGAAGAGAAAAATCAGGTAATCAGTACAGAACACTTTGCACACATATCGACTTTCCCCTCGCTGGAATCGCAATCGTTATGAAGACGTATTACAGATTCCTCCTAAAACTAAAAGATTTCATGATTTGTACCAAATAATAAAAAAAATTGAGCAGTTGCTCAGCTTTCAACAATAGATGTTCTTTATTGTTACGTCTGTAATGTAGAAAGCAACAAATAAGTTAAATTGTGTTATTCGAGTGTGTTCTCGTGATCACGATCTTGTTGCTGCAAGTGTCCACTCGTCATGTCATGATGTATGCGATACACACTTGAGGGAAAGTCTGCGAAGGTGTGTTATAGACAGTTCTGAAACAGGGGAGTTCCCATGTGGACAGCTTAAGGGTACTATATATATATAGAACAAGACCAAGTTGGTACTTATTATGTGTGCTTTTCACCCTGCAGAAGATCAGTGTGTGTTCATATGTTAATGGAACCGACTGTACTGAATTTCAGGACAAACCATTCTGTAGAAGAATTTTTAAGCTGTTTTTATTTACGTAGAATTTCTGACCACAATCACAATCCAGCCTTCAGCACTATCATCAATATTGGCATTTACAGCAAATATAAATTTCAATGAATTTTAACGGTTTAGAAAAAACAAAAAGACATTTTGGTGAAATGATATCAAGATCTAAATTAATCGGTGGTATTTTTTTTTTTTTTTTAATTACTTGCTTCAGTCATGCCTTTATTTTCTTACATAACCAGCCAATGGCATTCTTGTTAAAGTGGAAATTAATGTACAAAATATTTTTTCTAAAAATTGTTGTTGTAAACTGCTAAACAAATTATACCTGGGTTAAAGCTTGACTTCTAGATACAAGCTGATAAGCCCCTGGTAATAATAAAAGGTTTTTAAACATCTTATATGAAACAGTCCCTCCAGGATTTAGTGGAATTTTGGGTGATTTTTGCAAAAATGCTCGATTTTGCTGTTCCGTTTCTCAAAACTTGCGATGCAGTTTTTTTTTGTGCTTTTTTGCTCTTTTTTTTGCAGAAAACTACTTGAATTGGTGAAATTGCAAGCACTGGATTCCTCTTTTAAACTTCTAGCAGTGAAGACACATATGTAATGACTATCTATGAGAGCTGTACTCATGTTCGACGCACGTGACTCGAAGAGGGATTCGCCCAAATGTGTGTGTGGGAAAATCTAGAAAACAAATCTTTTAAAAATTTTTTGAAAAGAACAACAAATATACGGTTTGCTTGATTTTGCATTCATTTTTGCAACTGTGAAAAAAAATAAAACGTGAAATCCTGGAGGCACTGATTAAAATCACTCACAGTATTTAATTTTTCTCATATTTATTGAGAATGGAATATTGGCCCTTACCTTTTAGATGTTTACGTCCAGTGCAGTGAATCCTCACGCTTATAATCTTATACTATCAGTTTATATCAGGTTATGACGCATGACAATAGTTGGAAACTTTTCTGTGGTAAATTTTAGATAGTACACACAATTAATTCCAATATGTTCATTGATAAGTTTATTTAATAGCTACAAAAACAAACAAAACAAAACCAGTAGAAAATGTTCACATTAAAATCAGCTTCTTGCAGAGTTTGAAATTTAAATGAATTAATTTTTTTCTTTGAATGTAAACAAAAATGCCCATGATTTTATGATACACTTTTCTGAAACACTATACCAATATTTTTAGGACATAAATATTTGTTTAATTTTTACTGATTTGTTTTGTACAGAATTTTCTTCTTTGGTGGACAGCAGAGGAATTTTGTTGAAGCACTGAAAAATGTTTAAAGGCATGACTCTGTAGTGGCAGCGTGAAGAGCTGTAGCTGTAGAGTTTAGGAAAAAAGAGCCAGTAGTGCATGTTAAGTTCCCGACGAAACAAAGAACGGCTTTGTGATCCAAACTGGAGGGTGGGGTCCGGGACAGACGTCTACAAACCCAGCAGTGTGAAACACACGCTTTTAGCTCAAATTTCTCTTCCATATATGCAGCAGTCTGAAAAGTGCGTCCAGGGACTATTCAGCTATTCAGCAACTTGGTCACGTTAATAATACATAATACATACAGAAGAAGATTCTGAAGAGAAGATGAGCCATGTCTTTTGTAGTTTTATAGTTAAGCTATTACGGCATGTGGAGTTTAGGCCGAGAAGGAAACGAAGCAAAACTCTGCAACACTAAAGAAAGAAAAAAATCGATACAGTGCACATTGAAGGAGCTGTAAAATAAATTAATGTATCATTGTGATTTTAACAAAAGCATCTTTTTATACGTTTATATGTTCAGAGGCTTTTTTAAAATCTATTTTTATGTTATTTAGTGTACTTTACTGTACTTTCAGATTTGTTGCACTCTGACATCTGAACACTGCCAGCTGTGCCCGTGTGTGTAGAAATTCTCTAAGCAGCATTTGTAACATCTGTACTGGGTTGTGTATTTAATGTATTACAGATTATCCATTTAGGCTGTGGTGTGTTTTATTTTATAGTTAAGAGAAAAAAAACAAACATTGCTTGTGATTTTTGTAAAAACTAATCAAGATGTATCAAATGTTTCCACTGGGTGAAAAAAGAAAATATATTTGTATATTATGAATAACTTTTAGGTCTAAATGGATTTTTTTTTTTTTTTTGTGATGTGTATCTATTGTCTTTCTTTAACATTTTAACCCTTTCTTTGAAACATAGGAATGAAAATTAAGACTAAGGCTGTGATTGAAAGGAATGCAGAGATAAGAAGGAAGCAAATGAAAGATGTAAAGGAAATAAGACAGTAAGAAGAAATTCAGAAGGAAAAACTTTTCAGCAACCATTATAGCAGACAACGTTACAAAACGTCAAGCTATGCAATTTAGTTAAATTAGTAGAATTAAGAAAAGAAAGACAAAATGAAGGAGAAATAAAAAGAAATGCAAGACACAAGGAAAAGGAGGAAAGAAAGAAACCATTAACATTAATAAGAATATTACAAAACTGTCTAGTTACGTAATTTAGTTAATTTAATAAACTTAAGAAAAGAAAGACAAAATGAAAGAAATAAAAAAGAAAAGTAAGACATAAGGGAAATAAAGAAACCATTAACATTAATAAGAATATTACAAAACTGTCTAGTTACGTAATTTAGTTAATTTAATAAACTTAAGAAAAGAAAGACAAATAAAAAAGAAAAGTAAGACATAAGGGAAAGAAAGAGAGGACAGAAAACGTTTACATTATTAATAATATTATAAAACTAGTTACACAGTTTATGTAGTTTAATTAATTTAGTAAACTTGAAAGAAATGAAAAGGAAGGAATGAAGAAAAACATATCTGACCTCAATAATACAGCACACAACATAACTAAACTATCTAGCTAGTTAATTGAGTTAGCATATGTAACTGATAGCTGCTGTCTGATGATCCACATCGAGCCTAAAGCAGTCTCAGATTAGCAGTTTCAGTTTCTCAGTCTCTTCTTTGGAATGAAAGCAAACTGGATTTTAATTCTTGTATACACACACTGTTCAGCTTGTCATGCTAAGCAGTCCTTGGTCAGTTTCCAACATATTGTTTCAAGCCTGGACTGATCTCATGCTGTTCCCTGTGGATGGCTAGTTAACAGGCTGAAAATGGTGAGGGTGGACTACTTTATACTTTCTGCACAGATTCAAGCTCAGATATATATTGCATTGTGTACCTATTCTCCTGTCCACCTCATATTCCCTTACATTCTGATGAAACCCAGAGTCATTTGTTTTTCTCCAGCGTTCTAATCCAAACCCTGAACACACATCTCTTAAAGATATTAAAGAGAAACCTCAGAGAAAGCTCAACTGGCATTAAATTTGTTGAATTAGGAAATTATTTTCTAGGCAGTCTGGAGTTAATGGTTAAGACAGGGTCGGATACATGTTTCTGGATTTCAGCCAGGGTAAGTGAGGAATCTAAATTACCCGGAAGTGAGGAGAACCTTAGGGAAGCATGAAGTCGTGTTGTATCCATCACATGGGGTGCTGTTTGAAAGGTGGGGGTCACATCAGGTGGTGTCTTTAAGCTATGTCTGATGCTGTGTTCATTCTTTTCTGCTGTCATCATATGGATGCTGCTTAGCTGGGAATCCAAAGAATTTGGTATGAACTCTGGATCAGGCCTGCTCGTGCTCTGGAAGGTTTGAAATTACATATTGAATTCTAAGCAGCCAAAACTGTAAGTCCTACACCTTATAAAAGCAGATCATACCATGTAATCAGCTGTGAACTATGCATTTCTGGAAAGGAGGGTAATGGCTAACATCCACTCTGTGGCCATAGACACTGACACCACATCATACTCCTTTAACAATTTTTGTCAGTTTTTGGTCTATGCTATTCTCTGGATTTCATGTAATATATAGATACTGTAGCTTTTGTATGCACTGTGCTGCAATCCCCTCCAAAAATAGATGAGTTCTAAACATCAATACTGGTCATCATCCTTTCCCGTCCCCCTCCAAAAGTATTGGAATGGAAAGGGTTTAGGGTATTGTTCGTTTGAACTCACACATTTTTCAAGTGATCAGCAATATTGGAATGTGACTGACCAAGTGTTTCTTGAATAAGGTACTTCAATGGGAATTCCCTCTAATTTTCTGTTGTCTGTTCTCCTTGCTTTATATTATAACCCTTGCTTCCCACCAGAACGATGAGCCTGATATTAAATAGTTTTTTGAGATAAAAAGGTTGTATCAGCACTTATACAGAAAACTGGCTACAGCATGATATGTATAAATGCAGGTTGCTGTCAATACAAACCATAGTAGCAGGCAAATGTAGTGCTCTCGTGAGCTCTCTATAGCAGGATTCATGTTTTAATTACTATTTCAGGTAATATCACATATTTGATTACAACTGAAAATTTCCAAGATCCAATCATGTGTTCAGCTGTTCCTAAATGAAACTGGTGATAGTGTGGGCAGCTGCTTGTGACAAAACTGCATTGTTTGTTCTTGTAAATGTGCAACAGAAAACGTATAAATATAAAATGATACTCAAAAGGTTATGATTGAATGAATGTCCCTAAACAGGTTGACCCTTCACAGTTCTTACTATAGGCAGTGGAACCTTTTGAGATGAGTCTCAAAAGGTCTTGATCCCTTCAGAATCGACTGTAGACAATGTTAGAAAATAAACTCATTACAAAACCTGTGAGCTTTTTTACCCAAGGAGATCCTCACCTGGATCATGGTAGTCCTGCTCTCCATTTGAATGGGGTATAGGTTGTATAGCACTGGTCCACTACTGCCATACAGGATTGAGGGGTCTGGGCAGTGGCTACCAGGTGATACAGAGCTGTATGCCGGGGGTACAGGTGTAATCTGTCGCTGGAGGAGCTGAAGAATCACATTAATGTCTGCAGTCATTCTTGCCTCCAGTCTAGAAAATGAGATGTGAAATTGATGCATTTAGCCAAACTTTCTTTCACCAAGGCAGGTCCTAACATATCAAATTATTGATTATTATTGATCACAAGTTAGGGTTAGTCCAAAGGACCCAATTTTTACGAACATACTAAAGGCTAAGACGTGCTTCTTTAAAGCAACATCTTTAAAGCCCACCAACTGCATCTTTTTGAACTGCTGCTCGTGTTGCTGAGAGGAAAGCACTATCTGCTCTCCACTGTGTACATGAGCTGACAGATGCTATGCAGATGCCCACACTCCCCACCATGGATGGCTGGGATTGAAACTTTAATCTCTATCAGTAGGGTGAACACTTTTATGTTAGGCCACTCAGGAACCCCAAATCATGTAAATCATGACAAGTGGGTCACCAGTACTACAGCTGAGAGCCTTTAGGGAAAAATACCCATAATGAGAAGAAAACACCTACATAATCCTAAGAGGATTCCTGTCTAATAACCCTCAAGTACTCAAGGCGAAGGTTTCCAATGGCAGAAAATATATAACTTAACACCTATACAGATCTGGGAGAAGGTGTTAGGAACAAATAATATTAAAGCTTAAAGAAAGTGATGAGAAATATGATTTGTTTGCAGTTAAAATGTACAAAACTGTCCATAATCATCTGTGAAGCATGGGAAAAGATCGCTCCACAGGAAACTACATCACCTGTTTTTATCAATAATGTAACAGCAATAACAGCAGTAACAGGATGAATTCTGAACATCACTACTGGTTTTACCAAAAGTCAGTGAATGGTGCTTCAATTTGCAGCAGCTGAAGGATCCCAAACATTTACTGTCCCTTCCAAAAGTATTGGAATAAAAAAGACAAGTTGGTTTTTGTTTGTTTTAAATTAACTGAAGACATTCCAGCATCAGAGATCCATCAGAATCTCAGAAAATAAATACATTTGCTAATATGTACAGCTGGATGTGTTTAACAACTTATTGGTGACAGACCACAAAATTCTGATGTGCAAAACAATAGTACATAATTTAATATTTGGTTGCATATACCTTTTTTTGCAATAAGTAGCAATAGGATGCTTTCCAAGGCTTCATCTGCAACTTCTTTCCATTGTTGTTTGTTTTTGGTGGTAGTGGTGGAGGCTTCTCCCTGTGGTCTCCTCTTCAGGAGGTGAAATACTGCTCAGTTGGGTTAAGGTCTGGGGTCTGATACGGCCAGTCTAAAACCTTCCCCTTTTTTTCTCTCATCAAATCCTTTGTTGTGTGGCAGTGTGAATTGTGTTATTGTCTTGCTGCATGATGAAGTTCCTCCCAATTAAATTGGATGCATTTCTCTGGAACTTGGCAAACAGAATGTTTCTGTAGACCTCTGAAAGCACTCTGCTGCTACCATCATGAGAATAGTGAGCCTATTCTAGAAGCAACCATTCAAGCCCAAGCTATGGTACTACTCCAGCTCGTATGTTTTGGATCATGGGCAGATCCTTTCTTTGCCACACCTTGCCCTATCTATGAGTTTGGTAGTGGTTAATATCTGTTTCAGAACTTTTGTATTTTACATATGGGTATTTCTTTACAAATTTCAACCTGGCTTTTGATTCTTACTGCTGATGAGTAGTTTGCATCTGGTGGTATAGCCTTTAAATTGCTACCTTAGAAGTCTTCTTCATATGATGAATTGTGACACCGTCATCCCTGCCCTGTGGAGGTTATTGGTCATGTCACTGACTGTTGTTTTCCCTTTCCTGTTTGATGTTTGGTTGTTAGTAAGCTAGTAGTTTCTTTCTTTTTAAGACATTCCAATTTGTGGTATAGGCTATGCCCAATGTATGTGCAATTGCTCCTATAGATTTTCCATTTCTAACGAAAATGTTTGTTAAATTTTTTAAATGATCACTCTATACCAGGACACACATGGGCAACATAAAACCTGTTGGTTGCATGTTCCAATATTTTTTTTATTTTTGAACAAAAGAATTAGTCTTGTTCTGGTACTTTTGGATGGGACTGTATGTTATTTTCAAGGGCAAATAGTGAAATGTTCACTGGAACTAAAATGGTGTAGTACAGAGTCAAAACCAAAACATTTGTTATCATGTAAATACAAATGGACTGTATACTATAAAATATACTAAAAAGTATACCTCAGTGCTTGGAAATAGATGTGGCAGGAATAAAATCATTAATTGGCCTACCTGTTTAGCTGACTTTGCAGTAACTCAAGTCTGGACTCAAGCTCACTGGGACATTCTTCTGCAAATGGCGTTGGGTGATTTGAGGCTTGGATGGAAGAGGATCTGCAAGAACGTCCTGCATACTGAGTGGGCAAACGATCGGGCCAGTAATGGTACAATCCAGAAAAATGAGCTCCTACAGTAAGTAGACATGAATGAGGTTCTTTGTAAAACAAGGTATAATACCATAATGTGCTTGGAGATTGGAGTAGCTACCTCTGTCCATGCCAGGCTCTATGCCCATCCCAGTTTTGCTGTTGGGTGGAATCACCCGTAGGGCAGATGGAGGGTAATCCTGGGGGTTTCTTTCAGGGGTATATACCTGGCTGTGGGAAAAAGGTAGTTTGCTGATGTTCTCACTAGATTGAGTTCTGGAGGAGCCACAGCTACACTGCTCATCCCAGTGAGTGTGAGTGCCAGCAAAGCAGTGATGACCCAGGCCGGTACACGTTTGAACTGAATAGGAATCATCTTGATCCATTCCATCTGTCCAGGATGTATAAAAGTTTATTGTTTTAACTTCATTAAAAAGCTGAACTAGGTAACCATGGTTCAGCATGGTTGTCTTCTTACCTGGCCTGTTGCGTCTCTCCAGTGAGTTTCTTTGACATCTTGGGTGATTAATATGGTAATGGCAGCCATTATCTTCATTGTGTAAAGTATGAAGTACCTGATCTACCTGATAATAGACAAATGTTATGTATTTGCACTGAACCAATGCTATGTATGTTCTATAAAGAGTAATAGTGTATGTGTACTTCTCTGAGGTTGAAGGTAATCTCCAGATTCCTCCAGAAACTTTCAGCAAAGTCTGGGTACATATCTAGGACTTCCAAGAGATCATCTCTTTGAATTTGATGGAGATCAGAATAGGTGAGTGTCCTCACATCAGCGTTGCAGTGGCCAGGTTCTGTGTACAAGTTAATGGGCTCACCAAAAATATTGTTCTTGCCTGCACACAAGTGCATATGGAATAAATCATTTGGAATTGTTAAATAAAAATAAACAACATTATTATATACTTTAGTGAAGCCTTCATTGTTAAGTCTTGTACCCTCCTTCTACCTCTACTGATGTGGCTCCTCTTACCCTCAACAACTGCATGGTTTATGCTGATGCTCTATTCTGCTTACAGCTGTGAATATTCTCCCTAAACAAAAACAGTTTATGCTCAAGTCTCACTCTGGTTTCAGTTGATAATTACACCTGCAAATGATATACTTGTACCTAAGAACTGTTTTTGTAGTCATAAAAACCTATACTCATTCTAGGACTATACTCATAATGAACATACTTCCAAAAGACTTGGGACTGTTTGTCTTTACACTTACACACATGTATGTTTTAATGATTTATAATCCCTGGTTTAACCCAGATGAGGTTCCCTTTTGAGTCTGGTTCCCCTCAAGTATTCTTCCTCATGGTGCCACTCCTAGCTACTTTCGCCTCTGGCTCACTCAATAGGGATCCGAATTTAGATTCGGGTTTCTATAAAGCTGGTCTATTGTTAAAAGTGCTTTACACATTAAATTGAATTGTAGATATACTGATCTCCACAATTTTCTCTACTTTTAAATAAACAAAGAGGGACACAAAATTGATTATTCTACATGGATCACTGTGCTTACCCAGTATAGCAAGCACAACATCATTACAGGACACCTGAATTGAGCCATGGGAGATAAAGTACAGGGTATGGAGAATATCGCCATGATGGTAGAGAGTGTCCCCTGGTGGGGAGTGAGTGGTTTTTAAACGCATGGCAAGGGCTCTCAGGCAGGCTTTACTGGCCCCTTTGAAGGCCTTGCAGTTCTGTAGCAGGTTGCGGTTCAAGTGCAGACAAATATCAGCCTGTAAGCATTCAGGAAAACCTTTCAAAACCTACAAAAGACCAAAATCAAAAGAATGTTTATCCAAAAATTACAAGTAAGACATATACATCAATTATGGTGCTTGCTTCAGTTTACAGATTGTTTGAGTACATGGTGTTGAGGTGCACATGTCCCTTACTGCATTCATATCAATGCCATTGGTGTAGGACCAAGCATGCTGGAAATACTCCTCCAGCCTCTGCCTCAGGCCTGGCGGTATTTGGTGGAAACGGATAAACTCTTTGACCCTCAGCAACTGCGTGTGGTAGCGGGTGGTTCCAGAATAAAGACGCTGTATGATTGCTGAGACATTCCCAAATATGCTGGCATACATAAGGGCTGGAGGATGAACAGATAACAGAACATAAGGATATCTTGCTTTTCAAAATAAAGGGTAATGTTCTAAGGATAACATGCAGTTTAAGTTACAATTAATCAAATATTACAATAAGCTTGTTTTCTTATTAAGTATAAGAAAGGTTATGATAGTTTTAAAGAGATAGAAAGAATTGTAACAAGGGTCTGAAATACAGTACCAAATGATTATTCCTGGAACCCACTTCACTTTATGTCAAGTAAAGGTGTTTTTTGACCTTATTTGCATTGAAACTATGAACTTTTAACCACTCATACACTACCAGTCAAAAGTTTGGACACACTTTCTAATTCCATGGTCTTTCCTGATGTTTATTTCTTTCTACATTGTAAATACACAATAATGTCCTTTGAACAGTTGATATTGAGATATGTCTGCTACTGATGCTCTGTAAAGCCTTCATAACGGCTCTAATCTGAGGTGCGGTTAATTGGTGATTTCTGAGGCTGGTAACTCTAAATGAATTAGAATCTTCCCCTCTGCAGCAGAGGTAAATTTTGGTCTTGCTTTCCTGGGATGGTCTTCATGTGAGCCAGTTTCATCATGGTGCTTGATGGGTTTTGCAAATGCACTTGACAATACTGTTCTTGCAAGAACTATTCCAGAACACCTGACCTTCGTGTCTTAAAATAACAACTGACTGTTTTTTGTTGTCATTACATATGGATTACGTAAGTCCATGTCTGTTATTTCATAGTTTTGAAATCTCCAGTATTGTTCTAGAATGTAGAAAATAAATCCCTAAACAAAAAACATTGAATTAAAAGGTGTGTCCAAACTTTTGACTGGTAGTGTATATTTCATTGTTCTCGAACTAGATTGTAGTTTTTATGGTACAGTACATAGACTTGTCACTGGGATCCCCTGTATATTTGCATGCTTGCATGTAATGTAACTTTAAATTTCATCCTAAAGGACCAGAAATATACCTTATATGGTTCATCTGCTGTTTTTGTATTTTTGGAAACTGATAATGTTAGAAAACTGTCAGACTATTTCATTTAAAAAAATGTCACACTTCCGCAGGTTTTTCCATACATCAGTAAGTCTGCAAGCTAATGCATGCTAAAATGAACCAAAAACAAATGTCAATAGAGAGCTCCCTCATCAATCACACCCTCGCCCCCCACACCCCACAGCCCCCACCCCCCAGGCCATGGAAAAATTGTCTGGGATCAAAACCGGTCCACGGTACAAAAAAGGTTGGGGAACCTTGCAATAGAGGATACAACAGAGGATACAGAAACCTTTTCTGAGGATGAAAAGCATCATAACTGATGCCACAATTTCAGGAAACTAGGGTACGAGACCAGAGCTTTCAAGGTATAATATCTCTTCAGCAAGAATGTACCTTCCATGCTATATTCTTGTATACTTAGATAGAGGCTACAGGAAATAGTTTACCTTTGTGTAAATCTCAGCAAATTAGGATGTTGGACTTTAGCTGTTAAGGTACAAACTATTTTTACTTGGCTGACACTCTCAATGGAACATATCCCTTGTATCCTCTTTTATCCTAAAGGCACAGGATCTAGGATGTAGTCCTTTTAACTTTGGAGCTTTAGGGTGGCAGTTGGGACTGATAAAATAAGAGATGTTAAGAGGTGAATATATGTAAAATGACTTACACCCAATAAGCATGACACAGATGGAGAATATCTTTTCAGAGTTGGTATTTGGTGAAACATTCCCAAAACCCACACTGGTCAGGCTGCTGAAGGTGAAATACAGGGCAGTGACATACATATCCTTTATAGAAGGACCTGAAGTGGCATCACTGTCATTATAATACTTCCCCAGTTGATCAGCCAGGTTATCCAGCCAACCTGTTTTCATGTAGGGCCTCTCTACATGGCCAATAGCATACCAGATGCACGCCAGCCAATGAGCGATGAGCACAAATGTACACATGAGCAAGAATAGGACTGCAGCTCCATACTCTGAGTACCGATCTAACTTCCGGGCCACACGGACCAATCGAAGCAGTCGTGCAGTTTTCAGGAGACCAATCAGAGTGGTTGTTGTCTGAAATTAAGTAAGGTTAGAATGAATGGATAGTTCAAGGTATAGACATGTTCATCAGTTAGTATCTTTCAAATAAATTGTCAGATGCCCTTATACATATTATAAGTAGTCTTTATTGATTGGAAAGATCTTAAAGTTTACTATTTTTCATTTATTCATCTTCATTAACCAGTGCTGAGTTTAAAGCTAATAAAATTTCCTCAGTACAGGACACCTAATATGAAGTCTTAGTGTATACTTTAATATGATTTATGTTTTTTGTTCTACTCATGGGCCAAATAATCTTTGTAGGCAGGCCAAATCTGGGAACAGTGTCAGCCAAGTCACTCTGAAGAAGTTTTCTAGATACTTTCTTACCTCATCTGACCCAGATTTAAAGATGAGCAGGTCAAATGGAAGGGCAGCCACCATGTCAATAAGAAACCATCCTTTAATATAATGGATGGCAATGCGCTTGGGATGCGTTACAACCTCATCATTTTGATTGACGTATGTGGTGCGAAAGCTGATCACAATGTCCACCATGAACAGAACATCCACAACAGCATCCACGATGTTGAGTGGGTTGCAGGTGTAACTGCAGATGTGCTGCTTTTTTTCTGCCAACTCGTTAAGCAGGAACGCCGCTGAGTAAGGGGTGAAGATTGCAGTGTAGAGCACCAGCAGCAGGATAACCCAATCCCATGCTGCTTTAAAGGGACTGTAGTGTAGCATGATCCACTTATGGACGTCAGGAGTCTGGAGCTGATACTCAGGGAACGCATTAGTGCCCAGAGACAGTGTCTGTATGAAGAGGCACATATACAGAGAGCTTTTATCTTGGCATGAGTGCAAACTGTACAACAGACACCAAGAAGCAGATCATGGAAAAATATTCACAACGTAAAACTGTATTTGTAAGAAATAGTTACCATTAGATTTTTCCTGTATTTAAGTATGCCAGGGATGGAAATTTGGTAAATATATTGATGTACTGATGTACATGACATTCTGACATGAATACATTTAAAGACGATCTGCTTCTTGTTGCCATGCCATATTTTTTGGTCACAAGCATTACTCTAATCTCTTACATTTACATTTAGCAGATGCCTTATCCTGACTGACTTACAGAAATGATTTATAGTCTCAGTGAAAAACATATCCTAAGGACAGAACGCAGATTTGGGGTGTTTAAAAAAGGTGTGCTGCAGTATTCTGGATTAGTTGCAACAGTCAGAAACTTGAAGTAGTCCAGTCTCAAACACATGAGTGACCTCCATGTATAGAAATGGACAGATCTTTCTGTTGCTGAAAATGAGAAATTTGCATGACAGAGAAAGATTAGCAATGGGAACTTAGAAGGATATTTGGTTGTCCACTTTAGGGTCCAACTATGCTAAAGTTGCATTTGTTGCCAGACAGTGTGATCTGATAGTTCTCCAAGGAGAACAAAATATATGGACATCAGGATGCGTCTCCAGGTATATACAGCTCAGTCTTGTTAGGATAGTTTCAGGTGATGAGCTGCCATCCTTGACAAAATGTCTGCCAGCCATGCTGAGATCTGTTCAAAAACATGAGCGTCCAAGGGACGAAACGAGAACTGAAATGTATATCAGCATAGCAGGGGTCTGAAAATACATGTGAAAACATAACCTCACTAAGAGTGTATGTACAGAGGGAGAACAGAAAAAGGACCCAGCACTGAGCCTTGTGGGACACCATTTGAGAAGGTTGACATGATTGACATGACCAAACCTCCAGGTACGAAGCAAAACAGCATGCTATGTCACTAATACCAAGACTCTTGAGGTTAAACAGGAATGGCTTGTGATTGAAATTGTCAAAGGCTATTTTGTCTTTCTACAAATATCAGGTCATTTCTTCTCCATAACTGACTGTCTTCTGAGCCAGATCTTATCAGAATTACCATAAAATAATGTCTCAATGTTAACGGTATCCTAAAGGGTTAAAGAGAACCTAGTCACATGTTTCCACAGAATACAAAACTGACCACTGTCTGTGCTTCTGTTTATCCATCTTCCATTCCGTGCCTTCACACTCCCATTCCTTTCTGTCTTACAAGCAGCAGCATTTCAAACTGTGGATTTTTTGAAGGAATTATTAGTCCATTCTTGATGACTTCGGGTGTTTTCTATTGCGTTTCATCCACATCTGCATCATCTGGGTTTGCATTGATGACTGAAATTGCACTGACCTACAAACTGCCAAATATTGAAACCATTAGAATACAGGGTCAAATGAAAGAGACACGGGAAGTAGAGGGTTGGTTCCAAAATTGACAAGATGATATGACATTTCTGTCAAAAAGGTTGTGGTTCATGTATTGGGGAGTGGATGAAAATGCTCTCCACACAGAAGGCATGAATGAACATTTCAGAGGTTGCACATTGCTTGCGGTTGGTGTGGACATCAGCTGACATTATCCATCGATTTGATTACAATCCCTCTCTGTGAGGATATCTCTGCCCTAATGATCTTTCCGTTCTGTCACACCAAATAGGCAGCAATTGATTCCTTCATGAACATCCAGCGCAATATATGAACATTTGCAGAACATCTGCACCAAATTAGGGATGTAACCAAAAATATGGAGAAATTTCATTTTGAATATATTCATAGGATGAATACATTCATTTTGACTGTACAGATAAATGTTTTCTAAACAGGCACAAATACAGACATTAAAAAATATGAACTTCGTCCATAGTAACGGATTAAATTCAGCTACTAGTTTATTTATGTTTTGGGAATTAGAACTTTTAAGATTCTATATTTAATATATTAAGGCCACACCCACTTTGGATTTAAATTTGAATGCATATAGATATAGGTATCTGCAGTCTAATACAGATCAGAACAGGTGTCTCTCATTGATCTACTTGGGTGACCTACTCTGATGTTTCTTCACCTTGGGGATGGTGACAAGCTCAATGTTTGGGGGCGAACTCCTGGAGATCGAACGTCTGGGACGGCTAAAGCTGAGGGAGAAAGCTGGGAAGCGGTTGGCGACTCCACACTTCATCTGGTCAGCGTTAGCAGGAGAGCTCAGCACACCAAACCTGCATAGTCACATCATGAGAGGAAGTGGACAGGAGAAAACAAGACGATGACAAGAGACTTTTCATCAAACATATTAGAAAATTTGATAATAAAATCAAATAAATAAATCAAATAAAATAGCTACAGTAATTCTTTATTTTCCTCTTCCTCGTCCATTTTTTGACATTGGGTACATATAGGCACTAGGCTTTCGTGCCAGATGAAATTCATTACTTTATTTTCAGAAATGTGTCTATGATTCTAACAGTGAGTTAGGAGATCTTTATAAGATTTCCACCCTTTATAATGTTAATGTATTTTCCAAGACCCAGAATTAAATCATTACCAGATTACTATTTATTTTTTGCTGGATGCTTGTCAGTAAACCTATATAGTGTGATTCATATCATCTGTCAACACAATGTATTTGTTTATTTAAGAAAAAAACCCCATCTAAATCAGTAGCTAAATGGAGACCAAATAGAAATTTCTGTCATTACTTACCAGCTTCAGTGGAGGACATTTTGACTGATTTTCACGATTTTCACTTGTGTTTCAGAAAAACTATATTTTTTATATTAAATATATTTTTTTATTAACTTTTTATTAATTATATTTTCCGTAAAGAATAATTATTTTTCAAAATATACGCTGCTCACAAAATACACAACATTTGTGTCTTTTGAATGATCATGTATTCAGTTAGGGCTGGTGATGTGACTGTGTAATATTGATCTTCTGTTTAATTATGCCACAGTGTTACTTTTAACAGAATAAAATTTTCTCCATTCTTTTTCAGTGATAATTATTCTAGAATGAACGCATTATCAAAATAAAAAGATGTAAACAATATAAAATATTTTTGAATATGCCTGATTTACTACGCTCCAAATGGAGTCTTAAGATCAGCTAGCACTTTAAGTTTCTCTAAATTCCACGTATCGTACTTAAAAACTTAGCTTTATGTCTATATTCGCCTTACTAATAAACATTCAGACTCCGTCTATTATTGATTTAAAAAAATTATTAGCCTTACTAGCACAACTTACTTTACATTTAATATTTCCAATGCACATTTCTTTTTCAATTTAGTTTTTGTAATACTGTATATTATTTTATTCTTTCTGTCTCTGCTATTTTGTGAATTTTTATTCTTATTTTTTTTAACACCTTTATTTTTTGTCTTTATTTATTTATTTTTTTTTACTTCACTCTGTTAAGGAGTATAAAACTTTGAATATAAATGCCTTAAAAAGTTTGTTAAAGAAAAATGTCAAAAGAAATCCTCTAGTGATCCTTCCATCATTAGATTTAAAGACAGAACCAGGAATAAAGTCTTACTCTTACCGGAATAGCGTGTCTTTTCCTTGGTTTGTGTTGTTTTCAGGATTTAAGTGAATCCTTTGCCGTTTTAGAGTCTGTTTGTGTGCGAGTATCAGCACTGTGGTCCTCACAGAGTCATTCTCCAAACTGAGAGCTGATCAATCACCTCACCCCAGCAGCGAGAAGAGCTCAACAAATTAACAAATCAAACCGTCTCCATCTTTTTACACATCACAACAACAAAAACGAAAGGAAAGACCTTAACTGTTTAACATGGCTAATAAATTACAGCATAGCAGAAAAGCTTTAGTATTGGCACCTGACCTGATCAATGTCCACTGCAGCTCCAGAGTGCTTATTGTGGCAGGGTATTGACCGAGTGGCCGGATGTGGGTCTGCATTTAGAGCAGGGGATGACCTTTAGATTTTATGCCACATAGAAAGGCCTGCTTTCATGAGAACCGAATAAAGAAACACAGACAAGTGTGGAACTGGTCAAGTTGAAGATATCAGGTGTCTCTGAAGAGATTTTTGAATATGGGCAGCATAGGGAAACCTTTACAAGCCAAACTTCATTAAACTTTATCACTTGAGAGAGGAATTTATAAGTAGGAAGCAGGAGGAATTTCAGGCAGTTATTTTCGACTCCATTTTGAGCTACTTTTTTATTAATATACACTATATTGCCAAAAGTATTCGCTCACCCATCCAAATAATCAGAATCAGGTGTTCCAATCACTTCCATGGCCACAGGTGTATAAAATCAAGCACCTAGGCATGCAGACTGTTTTTACAAACATTTGTGAAAGAATGGGTCGCTCTCAGGAGCTCAGTGAATTCCAGCGTGGAACTGTGATAGGATGCCACCTGTGCAACAAATCCAGTCGTGAAATTTCCTCGCTCCTAAATATTCCACAGTCAACTGTCAGCTGTATTATAAGAACGTGGAAGTGTTTGGGAACGACAGCAACTCAGCCACGAAGTGGTAGGCCACGTAAACTGACGGAGCGGGGTCAGCGGATGCTGAGGCGCATAGTGCGAAGAGGTCGCCAACTTTCTGCAGAGTCAGTCGCTACAGACCTCCAAACTTCATGTGGCCTTCAGATTAGCTCAAGAACAGTGCGCAGAGAGCTTCATGGAATGGGTTTCCATGGCCGAGCAGCTGCATCCAAGCCATACATCACCAAGTGCAATGCAAAGCGTCGGATGCAGTGGTGTAAAGCACGCCGCCACTGGACTCTAGAGCAGTGGAGACGCATTCTCTGGAGTGACGAATCGCGCTTCTCCATCTGGCAATCTGATGGACGAGTCTGGGTTTGGCGGTTGCCAGGAGAACGGTACTTGTCTGACTGCATTGTGCCAAGTGTAAAGTTTGGTGGAGGGGGGATTATGGTGTGGGGTTGTTTTTCAGGAGCTGGGCTTGGCCCCTTAGTTCCAGTGAAAGGAACTCTGAATGCTTCAGCATACCAAGACATTTTGGACAATTCCATGCTCCCAACTTTGTGGGAACAGTTTGGAGCTGGCCCCTTCCTCTTCCAACATGACTGTGAACCAGTGCACAAAGCAAGGTCCATAAAGACATGGATGACAGAGTCTGGTGTGGATGAACTTGACTGGCCTGCACAGAGTCCTGACCTCAACCCGATAGAACACCTTTGGGATGAATTAGAGTGGAGACTGAGAGCCAGGCCTTCTCGTCCAACATCAGTGTGTGACCTCACAAATGCGCTTCTGGAAGAATGGTCAAAAATTCCCATAAACACACTCCTAAACCTTGTGGACAGCCTTCCCAGAAGAGTTGAAGCTGTTATAGCTGCAAAGGGTGGACCGACGTCATATTGAACCCTATGGATTAGGAATGGGATTTCACTTAAGTTCATATGCGAGTCAAGGCAGGTGAGCGAATACTTTTGGCAATATAGTGTATGTAGTTACCTTATAACTGAACATTAACTGTTAAAATATTTGCCTGTATTGCTAATTGATCAGCAAATGAACTAAATCCAAAGATTCTGATCCTTGAAGCCAGGAAAGTGTGCAAGAAATGTACAAAGCAAATATGTACAAATAAATTCACACACTTGCCTCAGGACACATCGATGGACACAAACAAGTTCAGAACATGGAGGAATTAGCTTACGATAAATTTACTCAAACTGTACAAGCACCGCCTTCATATGTTAGGCCACGCCCCTTACTTAACGGCACTGAGAAACAGTGATTTAGCTTTCATCTGGAATTTTTTCACCAAATAAAACACTGTGACCATTTCAGCAATGAAAAAAAATGAAAGGTTTTTTAAAATCATAAATATAGCTTTATTTTGAAAACAATTTTTAAATTCGCACAAATACACATACATTTTCAAGATACTGAGAAAAGAGATGTAGACTCTTCCTGTGCCTGTCAAGCATTAGTCCTTCACTTGCATCTGATGAAATATTCAGTGTCCTCGTTCCTTCCTCCTGTACTTACTCCGGCACCTGAATGTTGTCCCACACTCTGACAACGTCCGGGAATTCGTTGAGAGCCTCGATGAGGTTGGCGCTGGATTCCAGCTGGTCCTGTGGTAGAGCAGCAGCAGTGCTAGAGATGTACTCCATCCCCGCCGACAGAGTATGAACCCCGAGGGCTTCCAGCGCTGTCCGCACTGCTTTCGTCGAGTTCATATCACAGATGAACTGAGGAGGAAATGGAAAGAGATTAAGGGGGATTTTTATTTTATTTCAAATTATTGAAAAATGTATCCACATTTAAGACATTACATAACATTTTTTAATTTCAAATTTCACAGAGCAGACAACATTTCTTGATTAAAATAGTGTGTGGAAAAAAACAAAACAGGATATACAGTATGTCAAAAAATCTTTGTTTAAATAAAAAATGTATGAAAGACAAGAACAAGCCCACTTGTTGCAAATTCTACTGATTGTACATGATTTAGAATGATACAATGTGTGTGTGTGTAGAAGATCCCACAGGTCACAATGGATGTCAGCCAAGTCATAGCGGTCAAGGAACTTTCTGTAGACTACTGTGATCAAACTGTGTCAAGAAAATAGATCTGGGTGAGAGTACAGGACTGTTTCCTGGAAGCACTCAGTAACCAGTGCAGTAACCAATAATCCAGTGGTCACTCATTTTTTTGGAGTTTCAGACATCCTCTGAAGAGATGAAAGAACCTGCTAAACAACCATCTCAGAAGTGCTTCATCAGTTAAGACTTTATGGCAAAATGTCTAAACAGATGACAGGCACTTTCAGAACATAAGGAAAAGGAATGTTCTTTGATTTGATAAAACAAAAATTTACATTTTTAGGTTTTGGTAAAAATCAGGTACTATTCATCAACTGGTTAATACCATCGCTCTGATGAAGCATGGTGGTGGCAGAAATGCGTTATGAGGACAAAAAAAGTTTTTAAAACTTCTTTTCGCTTATTAATAACCAAACATGCATCTCTGTGTTTATTGTAACCTGTAAAATCGGCTTTTCCTCCTCATCCTCGGCTTCGTGCACATCTTCAGCCCCTGACTCTATGGCCAGCTCCAGAGCTTTCTCAGTAGAAACCTGGTCTCTGGCTGCCACAATGACACCTTTTCTGTCAAAATGATGCCTGGCGCCTTCGCACAAAGCCCCCCTGTGGACAAGAGATTTTGCTAAAAATACATTTCTCTAGCATTTACTGCAGGGCACAAGTTATAAGAGACTCCACACTGACCCATTTTTCAATAGGATGTGTTTGATAGCCTGGTGAGATCGTGTGTTGTTGTCTGTCAGAACCTCGATGAGCAGCATGGAACCTCCAGGCCCTCGTGCCTCGTA
>NC_080722.1:21028629-21158629 GCF_019097595.1 Hemibagrus wyckioides | reverse complement strand
CAACACCGTACGAGGTTCTCGATGGGATGCCATGACAGTAGAGATGGTTCTGACTAGATTTGCCTTAACAATTCATGAGAGTTGCTGTGCTGATCTCACTGGCCTCTAAAGCAAACAGTGGAAGTATAAATAAATGTGCGTGCTCACACACCCGGGAATCAGCAGGACACTATGTCCCACTCCACAGGCCAATATATCTGAAGTTAGACTTCTGCACCACCTGAACACCAAAGCTGCCTCCTATTGGCTTTGGCTTCCCCTTTCAGTTTCCCAGAGGAATTTGCAGGAATCCTGGAAAGCTTCCGTGTCACACTGAGTATGGAGCTGAGAACCAACAGCAGGACAATGGGAGAGGAGTTCCAGGGACATGAGCTTGGAGACCCCCTGTGGAAACAAAACTATAAACTCTGAAACTCCAGAGCCAAGGGAGGGTCAAACAGAGCCTTGCTGCATACAGAAACAATTAATATTCCTTGACAAGAGTGGCGTAATATGGACCGCAGCTGCATGGGGACAGTATTTTTCTGATTCAAGCTCGAGTGAAAAGCCTTGATACTGTAAATCACTGTTCCACGCAGTGATGAACCCCAGAGTCAACTCAGGTTTCAGAGTTATTCAGCGAGATCACATTACAAAACTGTAAACAAACAAATCTCATTTGGGAAGCTGGACATTCTGAGTCTCTTCAACTGCGACCTTGGCCTAAGCTCCAAAGCTGTAACACTTTTTTTTATCACAAGGTGTAACCTAAACCACAAGTCAGTAATTAAAATGAAATAAAACACTGAAAGATCATGGACCCAAACAGTATAGATTTCAGACTTATTTCTCTCACAAATCATTCAGAAGCATCAGAAAGAGAGCAAAGCGTGCTTGTAAGCTTATTCTGAAGTTAGTCCAGGAGGCAGGTTTTTGGTCCACATCCACTCATTTTGCACAATAAAGACATCATCTCCGTCCGAGACGCTTCACGCAACACAAAACAACATGCCATTAGCCATAAATTAAACACTGGAATTTATTAGCCATTTGGTGTTCATGGTGCCCCCTGAAACCAAAGGCCAAGTTCTCAAAAGCCAAACTTCACAATGAGCGAGCGAGGGCATATTCTCATGCTAATCCCAGTAATTGTTCGGGCTCTTCTTCCCTGAACTGGTAGGAGATGATTTAGGGCGACAGTGTTGCTTTAAGAGCTGCCTGTAGGGGGTGGAGGGGGATGTCGTAGATCACTGCTCTCATTAATCAATTAACACGACCCCCTTCCAGCCACCTGTCCAACAGACTTCGCTTAGCATAACATTCCAAAGCTTGATGATGCATCTAGATAAAGCCAGAGCATTAATCCTCCCTGCTAGCACACCCTCTTTTCTTCTCTTCTGCATTTGAAATATTCTGCTGAAAGACGGAAAAGTAACTGTTTCCAGTGAGAAAGCTTACCGAAATAAAATGAACCTATTCTTTTACAAACCTTGATCAGGTTATTGTTATTAGGAATGCACCAAAAGTAAAATCAATGCAATGTAGTGAAGAAATTCTTGACTAACAAGAGCATCACACTTTACAACTCCTTTCAGCCGTAATGAGAATTAGAAACAGTGGTTAATTTGAGCTGTTGTGCACGCCTCATTTCTGCCGCCTTCAAATAGTACTCGTGACTCGTTAAGTGTTGCCAGATTGAGCAGGATTCCCTGCAGTCAGGCTGTTTTAATGAGCTTGACATGAATACATAGGGTTTATGAATATCTTTTTTTTTTTTTTTTCATTTCAGAGGCGGTTTATAGTAATCTGGATTTAAATTCAGTTTTTTACTTTGCTTGTCAATGAAGTTTCAATCAAAATCCAAATACATTTTATTCAGTTATCTGAAATGAAAGGATCTAATAAAGATTTCCTTTAAAAAAATAAAAGGTGAGGTTCACGCCTCGGCATGATGTTGGCTAAGCGTCAGGCAGTAAGTACAGGAAACCTCTGATGAGTTGACAATACTGACATCGAAGGAATCCTCAAGGAATCCTACAGCAAATCACATCTGGAGCGAGAAAAGCAGAGACTCGAGCAAAGAGCAAAGAAAAGAGTCTGTTTAAAATATTTCATGATTCGAAAATGTATCTGACTCAGTTCAAGCACCTCTGCTCAGATCGAATGTCCAGAAATGGTTAAACACGTGGCTGAGAGCGATGTCAAGATGGTTTTTATGTGAATTAGCCTCCTGACGAGACCCTCATGGCCAGACGGTCTCTTTTCAACAGCCCCCTATTCTCTCTGAATAATAGTGCACTCACCAGAAACCCACACTTTAGCTTTTTTGTAATTCAAAACCTGGTTCTTTCTTTGAAACAGGCTGAAATGGGCTACGATCCTCAAGCGCTTGGTGAGCAGACATGGAGACAGCAGATTTTTTATTAAGGAAAGGCACCAGGCATCAAGACGTCAGGCTTTAAATCCCTGGGAATGGTCAGTGGGTCCACAAGCGTCATCCGAGTTTACAGAGCAGGAAGTTGTAGGATAACTGGAAGATAACTTCATACAGTGACGTGTTCTGCAGCTGTTGAGTGTCATTTCCACCTGCGAGACGATTCGCCAAGAGGCCACGGTGCCCTGAATTCTGTGGTCTGAAGTTACAAAAGCGACTACACGACAAACAGCTGCAGCCCGGACTCCTGCTTGCTACCACAGCTGCGAATGTGTTGCAATGCAAACGCAACTTTTTGCAATTGCAGAAATCTTATTTTCGGAAATTATTAGAGTGTCTCCCATTACACAAAAAGAGCTTAAGAGGTCTTAAGAGGTACAATATCACTGACGATCAGTGAACAACTCCCATTTCCTTATCGAACAACAAGTAAACAGAGTTTCCTTCAAGTGAAAGAAGATTGCACAGCCACATCAGAAACCCCTCGGAGGATTCTTGCTCAAGACGTACACCGGTCCCACGCAATACAGGCCACGCTTCTGTGCGCTATAAAGATTTTTCTTTAAGGAAGGGAACTTGCAATCGTTGTGAAATGCCTCAAGATGTCAGCAAGGAGGCAACAAATGGGAAAGAAAAAACCATTCTGATGATGGCATCCTTGCTGTCCTCGCTGTTTCTCGTCCAGCTAAAGTTCTCTCTCCTGTGAGAAACTTAAAACTGTGCAGCACTCATGGGTCATGGGTCAGAACAAAGAAAGCAAGGCAAAAACCAGCAGAGGCATTTCATTTAGAAAGAACTTGCCTCGAACAACATGACTTCGGAGATGGAGAGAGCCGAACACGGATTCGAATCCAAGCCGAAGTACATTTGCATAACTCTTTGTTACTACAGGAAGTGTAGATATGAGGCATCTGGGGCCAAAAGCAAACAACAAAAAGTGCTTTCTGATTTCTGCAAGCCCACACCATGGATACCATCAGGAATTTGAATATCTTACGCTGTTGTGTCATGCTGACTAATCTAAAATCTAATTCTCTACTGAATTTCGCTTGCTGAGGAAATAGATCTGATATATACCTGTTAAAGACAACCTATAAGAAAAGTGTCCTGTTTATATCCTCGCTAGCTTGATTCAGCATGATTCATTTGTACTAATCATTTCACATTAGGAATGGCACAGAACCCAGTATCTAAAACAATAATGGGCCAAAACCAGCAAAAAATGGTGGATAAGATATCGCAGGAAATTTCAGACATCTGTAATACATACAGGCAAAGACTGGAACTGGGTTTGGAAAAGAAATTTATTTTTGGAACTAGAAATATTTTACATATAAGACTGGGCTGGGCTTTTTAGGATTGATTTTATTACATCTGTTTTTTATTATATTTAAAAAAGTGATTTTTGTGGAGAAAACTATATTAAATGGGTATTTGTATTGGCTAAAACACAAGATTTTGGTATTTAAAAAGAAAAAGTGATCCCTGCTTGAAATGACAAACTGTCTGGTGTCCATATTTTCTACTAATGTTCTGCCCTTCAAATAAAATAACCCACCCTAAGTAATATAACTTTAAGTGTAATAATATAACCTCCCCCTCCTGCATGTCCAGTCACAATTTGACCCCCCTCCCCCACACCCAGTCACGTTTTAAGCCCATCCCCCACACCCAGTCATGTTCCAACCCCCCTCCCCAGCCACAATTTTATCCACCCTCCCTCACACCCAGTCACATTTTAACCCCATCCCCCACACCCAGTCACGTTCCAACCCCCCTCACCTATGTCCAGCCACATTTTAACCCCCCTCTTCCACAACCAGTCACGTTCCAACCCCCCTCTCCTAAACACAGTGACGTTTCAACCCCCCCATGCGCAGTCACGTTTTAACCCCGTCTGCCACACCCAGTCACATTCCAAACCCCCTGCCCCCCACCCAGTCAAGTTCCAGCACCCCCTCCCCCATGCCCAGCCACATTTTAACCCCCCAACCCCCAGTCAAGTTCCAACACCCCCTCCCCCACACCCAGGCATGCTTCAACCCTCCTCCTCCACCCAGTTACGGTTCACCTTCCCCTCCCCCACACCCGGTTACGTTGCACCTCCCCCTCCCTTACGCTCAAATCAGGTGTTACCTGACCCACATACCCAGTCAGGATGCACCTTTCCCCCTCCTCCACATGATTTTACCCCCATACACACCCTGTCACATTTCACCTCCCCCTCCCAACACCCAGTTAAAGTTTCACTTGCTCCTCCTCCACACCCGGACATGTTTCACCTCTCTCTTCTTTGGGGTGGCAATAACACACTCCAAATGCTATCCACCCACCTCTGCATGCATGAGTCCACAGATGCCCACGATTGCCTACTGTCACTGTGATTGATAAAGAAGAGAGAACATGCCGCCCCTCCCTCTTTAAGAGCATGGCAAATTTTGCTCTCTTAGGCTTTCAGCCACAAATGGCTGTGGCATCAAAGGGGTTTGAATTTATGGATGATGGGTTGAAGGTTTTTTTTTTTTTGAGCTTTTTGGAATGTCAATCAAATCCCCGCCCACCTGAACAGTCTATTTCACTGAGAAATACGTTGCAGAATAAAGATGTTCAGACTTCGGTTATAAATCACGCAGTGACAAATTGAAGTGGCCTTTAAGATGCCATCACCGAACCCACGTCCCATCCCTACAGGTTTTATAGCTGTGTGGCAGGACAGGGATCAAAGGTCAAACCCAGTGACATTTTCAGGGCCAAAGGGTGATGAGCAGCATTTATAACAACTAAAGCATTCTCTGCAAATAAATTGCCCTAGCAACCAGCTGAAAGACCTTCACCACTGCTATCTTGTCAACCTTGGGTACTAATGAAGACCTACTACTAGTGGTGCTTCATACTGCGTGTGTGCGCGTGTGTGTGTGTGTAGCAGTGAGTAGCCGAGAAGCCAACAAGCCGAGCTGGCACCATCCTCTTTAGTGCTTACTGAAGAGTTACGTCAGGGATGGAGGTTTTTCTTTTTCTCTTTCTTTTTCTCTTTTTTGTTTTTAACGATCACGGGCTGAACTGAATCAGCTCCAGATGCTGGCTAACAATCAGACTACTGGCACGTCACGCATCTTTAAAAGCTGTTAAAATTACATTAAACACACAATAGAACGGGCCAAAATAAAGAGGGGAGGAAAAAGAGCTGGAAGTCATATACCCTGTATGAGGTATGTTTACCGCAAATCCAAATCGGCCGATTCCAAAACTCTGGCCACTGGGCAGTGACGGCTCTCAGAACAAAGGTCGTTTGTGCGCAAGTTGCAGAAGAGGCGAGTTACAACACTAAAGCCTTCAGTGTTGGCTAAAAGACACGTTCTGGGCTTGTATGCGTCGTTCCCCACCCACCTGCTGTTTACAGTACAGTGGAGATGTTCCTCAGTGGAATTCAGTACATTACTTATTCCCCAGTGCTCCTTAATTCTGATTGGTCAGAAAGTGCTAATTAAATTTCGACAACAGCAGCTCTGACAATAATGCAGTTTTATTCTTTTTTGTGCTTTACACATAAAAAGATAAAGAAGATAGGAAGGTGTGGTGATGAGTCAATTTAAAAAAAATGTTAATTGTCAAGCTGGTGATTGAAGAACTGTGGCAGAGGACACTTTCAGGAAAGTTGAGTGGAAAGAGCATGGTGTAGGTTTTGGCCCATTTTTGGGTGCAGATGTGCAAGAAAATGAGGACTTTGGAAAGCAAAACAAACTGAGAACAAAACAAATGGCGTGCACAACGGGCTTCTTTCACTTTAAATTTCGTAACTCTCCCCACTTTCAACCAGCCACAAATGTTCTGTCAGAGGAACCCATAAACCAAAAACGTTGCTTCTCTGACAACATGCGATGAAGCACTGTGTTTGTGAAAACTCATTTCACAAAACAAGGTTTCGATGTTTTCCCCAAAGGATTCTTCCACATGATGGATTTGAGCATTGTGAAAGACTCGTTAAGGGGTGATTTGTTAACGTTGATCTCCGAGTCCTTGCACTAGTTGCCATGGGTTTCCCATTTAGATGTGCAACTCCTTCCATCGGGAGGTGAAGTTAATGGGAATTTAAAACTGAAATATGTTGCAGGCTTTTGACGAATGCATTTTTGAAGGGGGTTTGTGCAAGGAATGCAATAGAACTGATAGCAAGATCAAATAAATGAACCTGTGATGCTGGGAGGCCTGTCTCGGGGATCCATTTTCACCAAGGAGAGCCCGACTCCTGGGAATACACCCCTCTGAGCCAAATGTAAACGTCTCTGTTTTAAAACAAAAAAAAAAGTGGTGTGTTAGAGCACCTATGGGACTTTTATAACATTTATGAATTACACCAAGCCTCAAGTTTCCATGCCTAAGCTTCCATCTTTTTGTGGAAAAATAAAAAATAAAAAATCCCACCACTGACCGAAAAAAGCAAGCTGAGACGAGCTGTGACCTTATTCACTTTAACCAAAGAAAATATTCCCCTTAACATACAGTAACACTGTATGGAGTAAAATACACATGTCACCTAAGGTTAAAAATAAAGCATGAGCATCGGATCACACACAACAAACACAAACCAGCAAAAGCGTTACCTCTGGGCCAGAGTCAGCACATTTAATGCACACGAGGGCCCAAACAACACACTAGGGATGTTTACTACGCTCGGACCTGAGGAAAATGCGGCTCCTCAAGAGGAAAATGAGGCCATTTTTAACTCCCCAGCTCTCGGCTATAATGGCCGTGGTCAATGGAGTGTGTGGGGCCGCTGTTCCAGCACAGGCGATACGGAAGCGTGGGTTCATAAATTACAAAACATTGCGGGGACGAGGCCTAATCACCTCTGCGCTGTCACCTAGCAGAAGGGGGAGCTGGTTTAATTTACGCCGACACATCCGTCACTGCTCAGGCTAATTTCATTCACACCAGCTCTCAGACTGTGGGAGAGCTTCAGTGCTATGTTTCTGTGGCTCACCACTATTTAGGGTTTGGGTTGTTTTTTCTCCCCTAAGGGTTGATGTATCTCATTAATGGCCTCTTTGGTACCTCCTACAGAGAGTCAGAGGGGAATGTACGAAAAACGGCTGCTGCAGTGTGCGTCCAACAAGCATACAAAGAACGTTCAGGATTGTGGGATTGAACCAGCATTATGCGAAAGCAGTTCAACTATGTGGGCAATTACTGCCAAGGATGGAATCTCCAGACCGCTTGGTCTACAGCCAAACAGACTTGTGCTGTGATTTTGCAGCTTTTAGGAGGAGACACTACGCATAATTCTCATAAAACCCAAATTAAAAAGGTAACCGGATCAGATTTATTGGCTCTTTTGAGGAAGAACACAACAAAAATTATCCCGGGAAATCTCTCAGTATGAAATATTTTGATGTTCTGATAGATTTAGGCAATAATCTAGTAAAGAATAAACCACAACGTGTGGTGCAGTTCGAGTAAAATAATCAGCCATGCGGGTGGTGTAATCTTTTAAATCTTATTACACAAGCAAGCTGCCTACGTTACAGCTTTATATATTCACAAACATGTCGTACTTTTTATCTGTTTATAATTACTTTTAAGTTATCACTTACGTACGTATAAACAGTCTCGTTTTTCACTCTCTTGTTTTTAATCACAGCTTGTTAACTGAAAAAATGTAAAGCTCCAACTCCACTGTTCTGAAGAAAATTTCAGCTTCTACACAGAACCATTAATTGTTCTTCCTGGAGATGGACAAGCAAAAAAATCTTATTATTTATCTGTAATAGGTGCAAGGCCTATTAGGATCTCAGAAACTCCATGTTTTTAATGACGCATGAGTAAGAACATGTTGAATGATTTGAAAGTGTAACAATATCCTCATGCGATGATGCTGGACTTTAAATGCGCTGCTTGGAGATTTTGGGTTCCTTTTATTGGTCATATCTGGCAACCCTTCCTGTAATTTCATGAGGCAGCAGTTTCCGACACTCATCAAGTGCCTCTGTGTCTCTTTGCACTTAGTTTGTGCACTACTACATCAACAAAGCAGAAGGTCACAAGAAGGTGGTGTGATGTGTGCGAATTTTAGAATTATGCAAGTTGTGAAAGTTGAGTGAGGACATCTGGCCAAAAAACTGCAGTGTGCAACAATGGAGCTTGCTTTGGTAACCCGCAGTTTTATTTACAGCGCCTCACCGGATTAATAATCTGAATCCAGAACTATCTGGATCCTAATCTGTTTCCCATCACGAAAAGAGAGCAGCTTCTCTCTAGACTTTTGCAGCGATTGCTCTGAAGGATGCTAAGGGTGCCAATACTTTTATATAAAAGTGTGTGTGTGTGTGGGGGGGGGATCGGGGGGGCTATCCAGTTGTATGATCCATCCAAAACTAACTCAAACAGTGTTTGAGGGAATAGTGCACATGGTGCTTCCTAACGTTCTCTGGAATGTTCTAGAGATGTCTATAGAAATACGCTAGAGTAATACATCTTTACCAGTCCTCACTGCACTCTCCATATAAAACACCTTCACACACACACACACACACAGTGAGAGCAAACCCATCTGACGTTCTGACTCCACACACACACACACCCAGAGAGACAAAATGAAGATGAAACACAATAGAACTCAAGCGGCCCTCGAGGCAAGGAGCACTTCCAGCAAATTAGCGACAAATTGAGAGGGAGAAAAGGAGGAGAATTAGAATCCTGGCTGAAGTGGAAGGAGAGGACTGTGTAACAAGATAGAGAATGGTGGCAGGAAAAGGGAGGGAGGGCGGTGGTGGTGGTTGTGTGAATCAGATTTTCTATGACAATGTGCTTAAGATTGCCGTTTCAAAGGAAGAACAGATCATCCGTCAAAACTAATGGTGCTGTCCTGCAGGGAAAAGCAACAGCCCAGAGGAGGCCATTTATTATAGGGGAGGGGATTTGGAAGGAGGGATAGGTACTGTACTTACAGCTCCAAACCTCTACCCAAGCTTCTAATCCTCCTAATATGTATATAAATGCATCAAATCCAGCACCAGATACCACCAGCACAGGGGGGGATAAATGCATTTAACTCTGAACGTCACTGGTGCATATGAACGTAGTGTGGATTTCCGAGGTGGCCGAGCCTGTCTCGACTAATCTGCAGCTTGAAATCCTAGGCATGAGCAGGACCGAGAGAGAGAGAGAGAGAGAGATATGAAGAAATGCTGCTACATTGATACACACTAAAATAAAAGGCTCTTTCACTACAAAAGGTCACCAGGTTCAGTTACAGTCTGGTATGATTAACTCTGTGGCGGAAAACAGCGCTTTTTATAGCCATGGACTCTTGATATGTGTAATGATACTGTAGTGTAACAGCGGCGAATTACAAAACCACGTCAGCACTTTCACGACAAATAAAAGGCCGAACAGCTTGTTCCAGTTGAGATGCTGATAGCAGGGAAAGGACATGAAGCCAAGAGCTGCAATGCTCCATGATTATTATTATGATTATGGCTTATTTCTTCCTAACTACACATATGGGCTTTTCTTTTTCAATTGGACCAGGAATGTAGAAGCTCCACGGGATGCCTTTCCTCAATTCCTCTTACCGAAAACAAGCTCAAGCCAGTGGAGTCTGTTTTCAGACTTACTTTCTCGAAGTTTCTCTCCGGTTATTGTTAGCTCGGCCCCAGGAGAATCCCACATCCCACCTTGTCTCCCTTCTGCTTGTTGTCAAATCCGTGGCTGCTTCTTTCCCATGGATAAAGTCGAGTATCATGGTGTCGACCCAGGAAGCACCTGAAGAGAGGCCACTTGGCAGGAGAGACCTCTTTTACTGTAAGCACTTGTGAGAGTACTTCGCCAAATGTGTTGCAGAAAAAGGCGCGCCCCCTTTAAGAGGCTGAAAGAGGCAGCTGAGTTATCCTATCTCTCTGACCTAGTTGCTCCCTCTCCCTCTCTCATCTCTCCATTCTTCATCTTGCTGGGATCTGTGCTGTCTGACACGTGAAAACTTTAATACCATCAAAGACGCAGGAGAAATAGCCGCAAAGACGGGGTGGGTTTGAGGGGGGATATAAAAAGAAAAGCCTTCATCCCTTGCGATAGAGTCAAGTCCTGGTGTGGACTCACTAATAGCAGAAGAGCATCAGCATTCACGGAGCTTCCGCGCTCGTCTCTCGGCACATCATAGGGGTTTAACTTCCCAATCCTGCCTTTCATTCACAATCTCTCTGCACTTTTCAGGCCTTTCCCACACTCCTTCTCTCCCCAGAGGCACTACATGGCGAATCACATGTTACTGCGGCTACACCAAACCCTCGTAACCTCATTGTCCTGCGACCGCCGCATTACCCGCAATGCTCACTCTGGAGAAACGTCCTCGGCTGCTGCGCTTGTCTCGAGGAATACAAGACAGATTACACCGATTAGTTAAGTATTAGTTAAGTATTGCTGGAAGCTGTCCAACGCTTATCAAACATCTCCTAATGGCTCATAGCTTCTGTGATAACCATCTTGGAAAACAAATTATATTGTGCAAATTATCCAAAATAATGGCTTATGTGTTTCCAGAATCGACTTCAACCTCCACTATAAACAACCAGTTATGAAACAAAGACAAAACTTTATGATCTCTTCTCTGAGCAGGACAGCGGAAGTCCATCTTGGCAAATGAGGTTTTACACCTCTGCATGCCACAGCTCGACTCCTCAGCCCTAATTTGTCTATGTGGTTTGGGTTGATCTGTTCGCCTCACTTGGTCTGACCACATCAATACAAGGCCAGAACGAGTGGGAGGCTCCTGGCAGCCGAGTACCAGCCCAATAGCATGGCACATGGCTGAGTGCTCTCCAAAAACAGAGCCTGCTTGCTTCAGAGCCAGACAGCCTCCAGAAATGGATTCCACAGCCTCATTCCAGACCTAATGCAATCTAAAATCAGTGTGTACTTCCAGAATCTGCTCCTGGAGTTAATATTCTAGAGAAACAATGCCTGATTTCTTCAGTGCCAACATCACAGACTTCCAAAGATAAAATCCTCCCCAAATAGAACATGCCTCCAGAGCCAAGAGTCTCCAGAAACAGAACTTGTATTGAGAGATAACGTTCTCCACATACAGAAACAGTCTCAAGAGATGACGCTATCCAGAAACAGATCCTCTTTTCAGAGCTAATGTTCTCCAGAAACAGATCCTGTCTCCAGATATAATGTTCTCCAGAAACAGAACCTCTCTTCAGATATAATGCTCTTCAGAAACAGAACCTGTCTCCAGATATAATGTTCTCCAGAAACAGATCCTGTCTCCAGATATAATGTTCTCCAGAAACAGATCCTGTCTCCAGATATAATGTTCTCCAGAAACAGAACCTGTCTCCAGATATAATGTTCTCCAGGAACAGAACCTGTCTTTAGATATAATGCTCTTCAGAAACAGAACCTGTCTCCAGATATAATGTTCTCCAGGAACAGAACCTCTCTTCAGATATAATGTTCTCCAGGAACAGAACCTGTCTTCAGATATAATGTTCTCCAGGAACAGAACCTGTCTTCAGATATAATGTTCTCCAGACACAAAACCTGTCTTTAGATATAATGCTCTTCAGAAACAGAACCTGTCTCCAGATATAATGTTCTCCAGGAACAGAACCTCTCTTCAGATATAATGTTCTCCAGAAACAGAACCTGTCTCCAGATATAATGTTCTCCAGACACAAAACCTGTCTTTAGATATAATGCTCTTCAGAAACAGAACCTGTCTCCAGATATAATGTTCTCCAGACACAAAACCTGTCTTTAGATATAATGCTCTTCAGAAACAGAACCTGTCTCCAGATATAATGTTCTCCAGACACAAAACCTGTCTTTAGATATAATGCTCTTCAGAAACAGAACCTGTCTCCAGATATAATGTTCTCCAGAAACAGAACCTGTCTCAGATACAATGTTCTCCAGAAACAGAACCTGTCTTCAGATATAATGTTCTCCAGAAAGAGAACCTGTCTCCAGATATAATGTTCTCCAGAAACAGAACCTGTCTTCAGAGCTAACACTCTCCAAAAACAGACCCTGTCTCCAGATCTAAAACTCAGAAACAGAACCAAAATAATGTTCTCCAGAAACCAAACCTATCTCCAAACATAACATTTTCCAAAAACAGAACCTGTCTCCAGAGCAAACAATTTTCCAGGAACAGAGCCTACTTTAAATGGAGCCATTCCAAAAAACAAAGCCATTGTCCAGATATCCAGATAATGCTTAAAATGAACTTTATATAAACAGAGCCTGTTCTTAAAGCTTAACACCTTCTAGAAATAAAACAGAGCAGGAATAATGTCTTCCAGAAACAGACTCTGTTTCCTTCAATACCAGAGCCCCTCAAAATTAAACCTGCTTGCTGACCATGTTCTCCAGAATCAGAACCTTGCTATCTTTAGAGCAGGCCTCCAGAAATAATGTCCTCTGGACAGAACCTACTTCCTTTCCAGGTAATCAACCTCCAGATAAATGAGCTCTATGATAAGAGACTGCTCTGAGGGTTAATAATCTCAAGAAACTTCCAAGTTCTTCCAGAGTAGAACAGAACCTGTATTCTTCGGAAATGCTTGCTTTCCAAGCCAAAGAGCCTCAAAAAACAGCACATGACTTAGACCCAAACAACCTGCGGAATCAGACATCACTTCCTGAGCCGCTGTTGTCCAGAACCAGAGCTGGCTTTCATCGGTTATATGTCCTTCAGAAACAGAACCCGTATCGAGAGATAACGTTCTCCAGAAGCAGAACCAGTCTCAAGAGGTAATGTTCTCCAGAAACAGAACCTGTGTCAGACCCAAACAACCTGCAGAAACAGAGCCTGCTTCCCGAGCTGCCGCTGTCCAGAACCAGGGCTGGCTTGTCTCAGTTGTATGTCCTTCAGAAACAGAGCCTGTTTTCTTCATAGACAAAAAAAAAAAAAAGAAAAAAAAAGCTACGTCTGGTTCCTTCAGAGCCTAAACAACTTCTGGGAACTGCTTCCAGAGATAACGGCCTCTGGAAACAGAGCTTTAATTTCCTTGTTGATCTGAAATATAAACTTTGTAGGAAGTCAAGAGAATAAACAGGATTTTTGAAGAGTCTGGTCATCTTTAGTAATTAATACTCCACACACACCAAACCACCATCACGCTGAGCTGTAACTGAGAGTGAAACTAACTCTCTAGACTGGAATCCTTTGACACCCAGTATGATGAGCTTTTCAGAAAGACATATTAGTAGGTTTCGCTGCAAAAAAAAAAGAGATGTTTATAGGTTGGGGAAAAAAGGCACAAAGCAAGGAACAATCGGTGCACAAGCAATCCACAAATCCGTAACTGGTTTAACTTGAGCTTTAATTGTAGATCTGACAGTTTGACACCATCAGGACCCAGTAGGGTGACACAGCGCTATGCTAAGCCCTGCAACAATGGCGCCATTGTCACAATCACAATCCACTGTATTGTGTGTGTGGGATTTTTTTTTTTTGGTACACTCTACATTGACACACTCCGGTCCTCTACAAAACACTCTGAAAACGTCCAGTCCTTCTGCCGTCCTCTCTCTAAAAACAATCTGTTCCAAGTACCATGCGGGGGAAAAAAATAAGTTAAATAAACCATCAGAAACTCGACGGCTGAAAAAGAAATAAATAATTTTTGCCAGGAGATGTTGAGTCACTATCAGGTTTTTTTTTCTCTCTCTTGGTTTTTCCATTCTGTTTTCTGGCGTTTGTCTTATAAGGAAGTGGAGAGAGGGGGGAAAAGTGTTTTTTTTTCTGGTGGAACTGGTGTGTCTGAAGAATTGATTGAGACAGAACAGTGCAACATGAACACACTTGTCAGAGTAAACAGTGATTAAACACAATGCAAATGATTCTTTTTATTCCGAGTGCTGGATTCCGATTGGTCAGAAGGTGTCGGGTCATTATTTATAATAGCAGCTCTTTATACAAGAGCTTAATGCATTGTGACATCATAGTCTGTAACGAAACTTGATTTCCACCTTTAATTTGAGCTAATCAACAGGTTAAGCTATAAGGCAGGTGAGGTATGTAATGCACAGTAAGTACTTCGCCTTGTTAAGAGAGCGATGCAGCAGCGCTTTTATCTGTCCAGCTCACTCCAGATTTTTCTAATACTCCTGTCAGCGCCACTGCGCTCGTCATCTTGCAGCTCTCTGACTAGCTCGCTAATTGTTTGCTGGATTTCGCATCAACATGATGTCCAACATCGCTGGGAAATGCTGCATGACAAAAAAAAAACACCCGCTTGAGCTTTCTGCTCTGAGGCTCTGACGTTTATGTCACTTTATGTGTGATATCTGTGCTTGTAATAAGTGTCCCCCTGTGACGTCAGAGCAACAACACAACCCCTGACTTCTCACAACAAACATCAGACGAATAAATAATCCAGTCTAAACCCATCTGATGAGGTTCAGGGTGGAGGTGAACTTGAACGTGTCAGGATGAGAAATGCTGCTGGATAGGATGACAGGAGCAGATCGTATAGGACGCAGCACATGTCGGGAGTTTCGAGAAGAAGAAGGAAATTAAAAAAAAAAACCTCAAGAATACCTGAAAGCTGTAACCTGTTGGCTCCGCCCACCGGCGTCTCGCGACCGATCGCAGTTCCTCTTCCCGGCTCGGTTCTGACGCGGTGTGCGGTGATGATGTTACTCCAGGCTGTCGTGCCGCCGTTTGTTCGTGCCGTACGTGTGTGTGTGTGTGTGTGTGTGTGTGTGTGTAACCCTCCCTGAGCACAAGTGACCTCCAAATGGGAAATAGGAAAAGCAGGCTCAGAAACGGCGCGCGCGTTGGACCGACTCGGACGGAGAGACGGGAAGTGGGAACGGAGCTCCGCGCGAGGCTGAGGAAGCGACAGCGGCCATTTGGAGTCACGTGCCTGCGTGTGCAAGTGTGTGTATGTGTTTTGTGAAACCCGACGCGCGCGAATGACCCCGCCCCCCTCCCTTCTCCGTTTCCTCTCGCGCAGCGCCGGTCCGTCTGGCGGGGGAGTGTCCCCGTTAACCCTTGTCTCAATTTCTGAGGTTACATAATGGCCTAATATCCAGCGCTGTTCCACTGTACTGCGGGTTTTAACCACTCAGCCTCCCGGTTCTCATGAACATTCTGCTGCAGGAACAAAAAATCCCAACATTCACGAAGTTACACTGCAGCAGCAGCATTCTGATAAATGCCTGCAACTTTATTATCTATTATTTTCTTAGTCTGCGGCCTAGTGAGCCATGATGGATGTATACATGGACAGAGAGCACTTTTGCACGTCTCTTGCACACGTACACGTACATGTAAATGTATTTTACCCCCCAGAAATATGACACAGTCGCAGGTCACGGCACCATCAACTAAGGGCGTGGCTTGTTTGACTGACAAGCTCTCATAAATCATCCTCCCCGCATCTTACAGAAAAAAAGTATCACGATTTATCATCTTCTAGTAAAATGTGATGACACGTGACACATGTTAAAGTGCGTTTGAAGATGTTATGCCCTGACATTGCACATCACATGAATTTGATGCATGTGGGTGTCACGGACACTGTGATCATTAATACCACGTGAAAAAAAGATGAATTCATGGTGTGCGTGTGTGTGTTTTCTTAAAAAGCAAAGTTATTGTAGAAATGACGTGAAAATAAAAATATACATGGTGGTAAAATTAAGAAATTAATTTTTTTGGGAAAAAATCACATTCAGCAAAAGAATACTGAAAATAAGAAATAATGTTAAAATTATGTGAAAAGCACAGCAACAAGTATGTATAAATAAAAAAGTAAATAATAATAGTAGGTATTTGTTATTATTATTATTATTATTATTATTCAAATCACATTCAGTAAATGAATCATGAAGAAAAATCAAATGAAAATAAGAAATAATGTTAAAATCATGTGAAAAGCACAGCAGCAATTATGTATAAATAAAACATGTAAATAATAATAATAATAATAATAATAATAATAATAATTATTATTATTATTATTAGTAGTAGTAGTAGTAGTAGTAGTAGTAGTAGTATTAATAATAATAATATAAGTATAATATCTGGGAAACATCCATAAAACATAACAAACCATTTTTCACGTGAATCGTGTGAATATTTGCAGCGCAGGTTCTCAGATTAAATCAGAAATTCCTTCACTACACAGTGTGGCTAAGACAGACTCTGACATCATGTGATAATATAATCCTCATAAACCTTCAGGAGTTATTTTAAAATCCTAAACGAGACAGCTTTACACTTTCTGACGTTTCATTAGCAGATGTCCTGCTGAAGTCACAGAGGCTGTTAAGAACTGGAGAGAGACATTTCAGACTTGGTGTTAACATTAACGTTAGCATTAGCATTAACCCCCTGTTGAGAAAAATTACCGAAACCATTACACTTGGCTCGTGTTGTTTTTATGGTCAGTGATTTGGTGCATTTTGGGCTTTTCCCTAACGGCGCTGTCTCATAATTAAATTGTAAATTGTGATAATGGTTGAACAGGTGACCTGTGACTGAGTCTGTGGCCTTTTAATGGTGTTTCTTACAGACCAAGGAAACAGGAAGGCACTGAAATAAACAGCATTTTTTCACATCATTTTTTATTTCTTTTTATATAACATAATGCGTTACGGTGGGTTACAAGATGTTTGAGGGTGTTTCAGTGTTTTTATAGTGTGTTTTCATACAGTTTATAACACAGTTTCATACACACTTTGTTACTCTGGCTGCGTTTACACTTGACATTAAAATGTGACCTGTATCTGGATGTTGTCCAGATACGCATTGAAAAGACAGGCTTGTGTTCAGAATGTTATCCGATTAGCATGTCCTGGTTTGGAGGTACTTTGAAAAGGACGCATTGTGATCCGATCTTAGTGTAATGTAAACGCAATCCAGCCGTTGTGTCTGCATTCACAGCTCGACATCACACGAAACCCCGCCCACTATCGACATTCCCCCTCCCCTCTTACGAAGCATTGCAAGTAACTGTGCAGTTTTGCAATACAATCGTTGGCGGAATACATTGCAAACATAATGAAAAGTTTGCTTTCACACCTGAGAGTTGCGGAGCCATTCATTCTCTCTAAAGAACCCACATTTTTCCCACCACGGCTGCCAATGATCCTGGTCCCATAGAGGCATCTCTCCTCCATTTTTCATCTCCTCCATTATTTAAATGTTGCAATAAATAAACAGAGATCCGATCAGATATACAGACAGATACAGAAGCCGCGTGATGTTGACAAGTGTAAACGTTACAGTGTTTTAGTGTGTTTCAGTGTACTGCAGTGTTACATCGTGTTACAGTATGTTACAGCGTTTTAGTGTGTTTCAGCGTACTGCAGTGTGTTACTGTATGTTACAGTGTTTTTGTGTATTTCAGCATACTGCAGTGTGTTACACTGTGTTACAGTACGTTACAGTGTTTTAATGTGTTTCAGTGTACTGCAGTGTGTTACAGCATGTTACAGTATGTTACAGTGTTTTAGTGTGTTTCAGCATACTGCACTGGGTTACAGCGTGTTACAGTACGTTACAGTGTTTTAATGTGTTTCAGTGTACTGCAGTGTGTTACAGCGTGTTACAGTATGTTACAGTGTTTTAGTGTGTTTCAGCATACTGCACTGGGTTACAGCGTGTTACAGTACGTTACAGTGTTTTAGTGTGTTTCAGTGTATTGCAGTGTTACAGTGTGTTACAGTACCTTACAGTGTTTTAGTGTGTTTCAGTGTACTGCAGTGTGTTACAGCATGTTACAGTGTTTTAGTGTGTTTCAGCATACTGCAGTGTGTTACAGCGTGTTACAGTACGTTACAGTGTTTTAATGTGTTTCAGTGTACTGCAGTGTGTTACAGCGTGTTACAGTACCTTACAGTGTTTTAGTGTGTTTCAGTGTACTGCAGTGTGTTACAGCGTGTTACAGTATGTTACAGTGTTTTAGTGTGTTTCAGCATACTGCACTGGGTTACAGCGTGTTACAGTATGTTACAGTGTTTTAGTGTGTTTCAGTGTACTGCAGTGTTACAGTGTGTTACAGTACCTTACAGTGTTTTAGTGTGTTTCAGCATATTGCACTGGGTTACAGCGTGTTACAGTACGTTACAGTGTTTTAGTGTGTTTCAGTGTACTGCAGTGTGTTACAGCGTGTTACAGTATGTTACAGTGTTTTAGTGTGTTTCAGTGTACTGCAGTGTTACAGTGTGTTACAGCGTGTTACAGTATGTTACAGTGTTTTAGTGTGTTTCAGTGTACTGCAGTGTGTTACAGTACATTACAGTGTTTTAGTGTGTTTCAGCATACTGCAGTGTGTTACAGCATGTTGCAGTATGTTACAGTGTTTTAGTGTGTTTCAGCATACTGCAGTGTGTTACAGCGTGTTACAGTACATTACAGTGTTTTAGTGTGTTTCAGTGTACTGCAGTGTTACAGTACGTTACAGTGTTTTAGTGTGTTTCAGTGTACTGCAGTGTTACAGTGTGTTACAGTATGTTACAGTGTTTTAGTGTGTTTCAGCATACTGCAGTGTGTTACAGCGTGTTACAGTACATTATAGTGTTTTAGTGTGTTTCAGCATACTGCAGTGTGTTACAGCATGTTACAGTACGTTACAGTGTTTTAGTGTGTTTCAGCATACTGCAGTGTGTTACAGCATGTTATAGTATGTTACAGTGTTTTAGTGTGTTTCAGTGTACTGCAGTGTTACAGTGTGATACAGTATGTTACAGTGTTTTAGTGTGTTTCAGTGTACTGCAGTGTGTTACAGCGTGTTACAGTATGTTACAGTGTTTTAGTGTGTTTCAGTGTACTGCAGTGTTACAGTGTGTTACAGTATGTTACAGTGTTTTAGTGTGTTTCAGCATACTGCAGTGTGTTACAGTACGTTGCAGTATGTTAGAGTGTTTGTGTGTTTCAGCATACTGCAGTGTGTTACAGCGTGTTACAGTATGTTACAGTGTTTTAGTGTGTTTCAGCATACTGCAGTGTGTTACAGCATGTTGCAGTATGTTACAGTGTTTTAGTGTGTTTCAGCGTACTGCAGTGTGTTACAGCATGTTGCAGTATGTTACAGTGTTTTAGTGTGTTTCAGCGTACTGCAGTGTGTTACAGCATGTTATAGTACGTTACAGTGTTTTAGTGTGTTTCAGCATACTGCAGTGTGTTACAGCGTGTTACAGTACGTTACAGTGTTTTAGTGTGTTTCAGCATACTGCAGTGTGTTACAGTGTGTTACAGTATGTTACAGTGTTTTACTGTGTTTCAGTGTACTGCAGTGTGTTACAGCGTGTTACAGTACCTTACAGTGTTTTAGTGTGTTTCAGCATACTGCAGTGTGTTACAGTGTGTTACAGTATGTTACAGTGTTTTAGTGTGTTTCAGTGTACTGCAGTGTGTTACAGCATGTTACAGTACCTTACAGTGTTTTAGTGTGTTTCAGCATACTGCAGTGTGTTACAGTGTGTTACAGTATGTTACAGTGTTTTAGTGTGTTTCAGCATACTGCAGTGTGTTACAGCATGTTACAGTACCTTACAGTGTTTTAGTGTGTTTCAGCATACTGCAGTGTGTTACAGTGTGTTACAGTATGTTACAGTGTTTTAGTGTGTTTCAGCATACTGCAGTGTGTTACAGCATGTTGCAGTATGTTACAGTGTTTTAGTGTGTTTCAGTGTACTGCAGTGTGTTACAGCATGTTGCAGTATGTTACAGTGTTTTAGTGTGTTTCAGTGTACTGCAGTGTGTTACAGCATGTTACAGTACCTTACAGTGTTTTAGTGTGTTTCAGCATACTGCAGTTTGTTACAGCATGTTATAGTATGTTACAGTGTTTTAGTGTGTTTCAGTGTACTGCAGTGTTACAGTGTGTTACAGTATGTTACAGTGTTTTAGTGTGTTTCAGCGTACTGCAGTGTGTTACAGCATGTTATAGTATGTTACAGTGTTTTAGTGTGTTTCAGCATACTGCAGTGTGTTACAGTGTGTTACAGTACCTTACAGTGTTTTAGTGTGTTTCAGCATACTGCAGTGTGTTACAACATGTTGCAGTATGTTACAGTGTTTTAGTGTGTTTCAGCGTACTGCAGTGTGTTACAGCATGTTACAGTACCTTACAGTGTTTTAGTGTGTTTCAGCATACTGCAGTGTGTTACAGCATGTTGCAGTATGTTACAGTGTTTTAGTGTGTTTCAGCATACTGCAGTGTGTTACAGCGTGTTACAGTACGTTACAGTGTTTTAGTGTGTTTCAGCATACTGCAGTGTGTTACAGTATGTTACAGTGTTTTAGTGTGTTTCAGCATACTGCAGTGTGTTACAGCATGTTACAGTATGTTACAGTGTTTTAGTGTGTTTCAGTGTACTGCAGTGTGTTACAGCGTGTTACAGTACCTTACAGTGTTTTAGTGTGTTTCAGCATACTGCAGTGTGTTACAGTATGTTACAGTGTTTTAGTGTGTTTCAGCATACTGCAGTGTGTTACAGCGTGTTACAGTATGTTACAGTGTTTTAGTGTGTTTCAGCATACTGCAGTGTGTTACAGCATGTTGCAGTATGTTACAGTGTTTTAGTGTGTTTCAGCGTACTGCAGTGTGTTACAGCATGTTGCAGTATGTTACAGTGTTTTAGTGTGTTTCAGCGTACTGCAGTGTGTTACAGCATGTTATAGTACGTTACAGTGTTTTAGTGTGTTTCAGCATACTGCAGTGTGTTACAGCGTGTTACAGTACGTTACAGTGTTTTAGTGTGTTTCAGCATACTGCAGTGTGTTACAGTATGTTACAGTGTTTTAGTGTGTTTCAGTGTACTGCAGTGTGTTACAGTGTGTTACAGTATGTTACAGTGTTTTAGTGTGTTTCAGCGTACTGCAGTGTGTTACAGCATGTTACAGTACCTTACAGTGTTTTAGTGTGTTTCAGCGTACTGCAGTGTTACAGCATGTTACAGTACCTTACAGTGTTTTAGTGTGTTTCAGCATACTGCAGTGTGTTACAGTGTGTTACAGTATGTTACAGTGTTTTAGTGTGTTTCAGCATACTGCAGTGTTACAGTGTGTTACAGTATGTTACAGTGTTTTAGTGTGTTTCAGCATACTGCAGTGTTACAGTGTGTTACAGTATGTTACAGTGTTTTAGTGTGTTTCAGCATACTGCAGTGTGTTACAGTGTGTTACAGTATGTTACAGTGTTTTAGTGTGTTTCAGCGTACTGCAGTGTGTTACAGTGTGTTACAGTACCTTACAGTGTTTTAGTGTGTTTCAGCATACTGCAGTGTGTTACAGTGTGTTACAGTATGTTACAGTGTTTTAGTGTGTTTCAGCGTACTGCAGTGTGTTACAGCATGTTACAGTACCTTACAGTGTTTTAGTGTGTTTCAGCATACTGCAGTGTGTTACAGCATGTTGCAGTATGTTACAGTGTTTTAGTGTGTTTCAGTGTACTGCAGTGTGTTACAGCGTGTTACAGTACCTTACAGTGTTTTAGTGTGTTTCAGCATACTGCAGTGTGTTACAGCATGTTATAGTATGTTACAGTGTTTTAGTGTGTTTCAGTGTACTGCAGTGTGTTACAGCGTGTTACAGTACCTTACAGTGTTTTAGTGTGTTTCAGCATACTGCAGTGTGTTACAGCATGTTATAGTACGTTACAGTGTTTTAGTGTGTTTCAGCATACTGCAGTGTGTTACAGCGTGTTACAGTACGTTACAGTGTTTTAGTGTGTTTCAGCATACTGCAGTGTGTTACAGCGTGTTACAGTACGTTACAGTGTTTTAGTGTGTTTCAGCATACTGCAGTGTGTTACAGTGTGTTACAGTATGTTACAGTGTTTTACTGTGTTTCAGTGTACTGCAGTGTGTTACAGCGTGTTACAGTACCTTACAGTGTTTTAGTGTGTTTCAGCATACTGCAGTGTGTTACAGTGTGTTACAGTATGTTACAGTGTTTTAGTGTGTTTCAGTGTACTGTAGTGTGTTACAGTGTGTTACAGTATGTTACAGTGTTTTAATGTGTTTCAGCGTACTGCAGTGTGTTACAGCATGTTACAGTACCTTACAGTGTTTTAGTGTGTTTCAGCATACTGCAGTGTGTTACAGTGTGTTACAGTATGTTACAGTGTTTTAATGTGTTTCAGCGTACTGCAGTGTGTTACAGCATGTTACAGTACCTTACAGTGTTTTAGTGTGTTTCAGCATACTGCAGTGTGTTACAGTGTGTTACAGTATGTTACAGTGTTTTAGTGTGTTTCAGTGTACTGTAGTGTGTTACAGTGTGTTACAGTATGTTACAGTGTTTTAATGTGTTTCAGCGTACTGCAGTGTGTTACAGCATGTTACAGTACCTTACAGTGTTTTAGTGTGTTTCAGCATACTGCAGTGTGTTACAGTGTGTTACAGTATGTTACAGTGTTTTAATGTGTTTCAGCGTACTGCAGTGTGTTACAGCATGTTACAGTACCTTACAGTGTTTTAGTGTGTTTCAGCATACTGCAGTGTGTTACAGTGTGTTACAGTATGTTACAGTGTTTTAGTGTGTTTCAGCATACTGCAGTGTGTTACAGCATGTTGCAGTATGTTACAGTGTTTTAGTGTGTTTCAGTGTACTGCAGTGTGTTACAGCATGTTGCAGTATGTTACAGTGTTTTAGTGTGTTTCAGTGTACTGCAGTGTGTTACAGCATGTTACAGTACCTTACAGTGTTTTAGTGTGTTTCAGCATACTGCAGTTTGTTACAGCATGTTATAGTATGTTACAGTGTTTTAGTGTGTTTCAGTGTACTGCAGTGTTACAGTGTGTTACAGTATGTTACAGTGTTTTAGTGTGTTTCAGTGTACTGCAGTGTGTTACAGCGTGTTACAGTATGTTAGTGTTTTAGTGTGTTTCAGCGTACTGCAGTGTGTTACAGCATGTTATAGTATGTTACAGTGTTTTAGTGTGTTTCAGCATACTGCAGTGTGTTACAGTGTGTTACAGTACCTTACAGTGTTTTAGTGTGTTTCAGCATACTGCAGTGTGTTACAGCATGTTGCAGTATGTTACAGTGTTTTAGTGTGTTTCAGCGTACTGCAGTGTGTTACAGCATGTTACAGTACCTTACAGTGTTTTAGTGTGTTTCAGCATACTGCAGTGTGTTACAGCATGTTATAGTATGTTACAGTGTTTTAGTGTGTTTCAGTGTACTGCAGTGTGTTACAGAGTGTTACAGTACCTTACAGTGTTTTAGTGTGTTTCAGCATACTGCAGTGTGTTACAGCATGTTATAGTACGTTACAGTGTTTTAGTGTGTTTCAGCGTACTGCAGTGTTACAGCATGTTACAGTACGTTACAGTGTTTTAGTGTGTTTCAGCATACTGCAGTGTGTTACAGCGTGTTACAGTACGTTACAGTGTTTTAGTGTGTTTCAGCATACTGCAGTGTGTTACAGTATGTTACAGTGTTTTAGTGTGTTTCAGCATACTGCAGTGTGTTACAGCATGTTACAGTATGTTACAGTGTTTTAGTGTGTTTCAGTGTACTGCAGTGTGTTACAGCGTGTTACAGTATGTTACAGTGTTTTAGTGTGTTTCAGCATACTGCAGTGTGTTACAGCATGTTGCAGTATGTTACAGTGTTTTAGTGTGTTTCAGCGTACTGCAGTGTGTTACAGCATGTTGCAGTATGTTACAGTGTTTTAGTGTGTTTCAGCGTACTGCAGTGTGTTACAGCATGTTATAGTACGTTACAGTGTTTTAGTGTGTTTCAGCATACTGCAGTGTGTTACAGCGTGTTACAGTACGTTACAGTGTTTTAGTGTGTTTCAGCGTACTGCAGTGTGTTACAGCATGTTGCAGTATGTTACAGTGTTTTAGTGTGTTTCAGCGTACTGCAGTGTGTTACAGCATGTTGCAGTATGTTACAGTGTTTTAGTGTGTTTCAGTGTACTGCAGTGTGTTACAGCATGTTACAGTACCTTACAGTGTTTTAGTGTGTTTCAGCATACTGCAGTGTGTTACAGCATGTTGCAGTATGTTACAGTGTTTTAGTGTGTTTCAGTGTACTGCAGTGTGTTACAGCGTGTTACAGTACCTTAGAGTGTTTTAGTGTGTTTCAGCATACTGCAGTGTGTTACAGCATGTTATAGTATGTTACAGTGTTTTAGTGTGTTTCAGCGTACTGCAGTGTGTTACAGCATGTTACAGTACCTTACAGTGTTTTAGTGTGTTTCAGCGTACTGCAGTGTGTTACAGCATGTTACAGTACCTTACAGTGTTTTAGTGTGTTTCAGCGTACTGCAGTGTGTTACAGCATGTTACAGTACCTTACAGTGTTTTAGTGTGTTTCAGCGTACTGCAGTGTTCCAGCATGTTACAGTACCTTACAGTGTTTTAGTGTGTTTCAGCATACTGCAGTGTGTTACAGTGTGTTACAGTATGTTACAGTGTTTTAATGTGTTTCAGCGTACTGCAGTGTGTTACAGCATGTTACAGTACCTTACAGTGTTTTAGTGTGTTTCAGCATACTGCAGTGTGTTACAGTGTGTTACAGTATGTTACAGTGTTTTAGTGTGTTTCAGCATACTGCAGTGTGTTACAGCATGTTGCAGTATGTTACAGTGTTTTAGTGTGTTTCAGTGTACTGCAGTGTGTTACAGCATGTTACAGTATGTTACAGTGTTTTAGTGTGTTTCAGTGTACTGCAGTGTGTTACAGCGTGTTACAGTACCTTACAGTGTTTTAGTGTGTTTCAGCATACTGCAGTGTGTTACAGCATGTTATAGTATGTTACAGTGTTTTAGTGTGTTTCAGTGTACTGCAGTGTTACAGTGTGTTACAGTATGTTACAGTGTTTTAGTGTGTTTCAGTGTACTGCAGTGTGTTACAGCATGTTACAGTATGTTACAGTGTTTTAGTGTGTTTCAGTGTACTGCAGTGTGTTACAGCATGTTACAGTATGTTACAGTGTTTTAGTGTGTTTCAGCATACTGCAGTGTGTTACAGCGTGTTACAGTACCTTACAGTGTTTTAGTGTGTTTCAGCATACTGCAGTGTGTTACAGCATGTTGCAGTATGTTACAGTGTTTTAGTGTGTTTCAGCGTACTGCAGTGTGTTACAGCATGTTACAGTACCTTACAGTGTTTTAGTGTGTTTCAGCATACTGCAGTGTGTTACAGCATGTTATAGTATGTTACAGTGTTTTAGTGTGTTTCAGTGTACTGCAGTGTGTTACAGAGTGTTACAGTACCTTACAGTGTTTTAGTGTGTTTCAGCGTACTGCAGTGTGTTACAGCATGTTACAGTACCTTACAGTGTTTTAGTGTGTTTCAGCATACTGCAGTGTGTTACAGCATGTTATAGTATGTTACAGTGTTTTAGTGTGTTTCAGTGTACTGCAGTGTGTTAGAGTATTACAGTACCTTACAGTGTTTTAGTGTGTTTCAGCATACTGCAGTGTGTTACAGCATGTTATAGTACGTTACAGTGTTTTAGTGTGTTTCAGCGTACTGCAGTGTTACAGCATGTTACAGTACGTTACAGTGTTTTAGTGTGTTTCAGCATACTGCAGTGTGTTACAGCGTGTTACAGTACGTTACAGTGTTTTAGTGTGTTTCAGCATACTGCAGTGTGTTACAGTATGTTACAGTGTTTTAGTGTGTTTCAGCATACTGCAGTGTGTTACAGCATGTTACAGTATGTTACAGTGTTTTAGTGTGTTTCAGTGTACTGCAGTGTGTTACAGCGTGTTACAGTATGTTACAGTGTTTTAGTGTGTTTCAGCATACTGCAGTGTGTTACAGCATGTTGCAGTATGTTACAGTGTTTTAGTGTGTTTCAGCGTACTGCAGTGTGTTACAGCATGTTGCAGTATGTTACAGTGTTTTAGTGTGTTTCAGCGTACTGCAGTGTGTTACAGCATGTTATAGTACGTTACAGTGTTTTAGTGTGTTTCAGCATACTGCAGTGTGTTACAGCGTGTTACAGTACGTTACAGTGTTTTAGTGTGTTTCAGCGTACTGCAGTGTGTTACAGCATGTTGCAGTATGTTACAGTGTTTTAGTGTGTTTCAGCGTACTGCAGTGTGTTACAGCATGTTGCAGTATGTTACAGTGTTTTAGTGTGTTTCAGTGTACTGCAGTGTGTTACAGCATGTTACAGTACCTTACAGTGTTTTAGTGTGTTTCAGCATACTGCAGTGTGTTACAGCATGTTGCAGTATGTTACAGTGTTTTAGTGTGTTTCAGTGTACTGCAGTGTGTTACAGCGTGTTACAGTACCTTAGAGTGTTTTAGTGTGTTTCAGCATACTGCAGTGTGTTACAGCATGTTATAGTATGTTACATTGTTTTAGTGTGTTTCAGTGTACTGCAGTGTGTTACAGCGTGTTACAGTACCTTACAGTGTTTTAGTGTGTTTCAGCATACTGCAGTGTGTTACAGCATGTTATAGTACGTTACAGTGTTTTAGTGTGTTTCAGCATACTGCAGTGTGTTACAGCGTGTTACAGTACGTTACAGTGTTTTAGTGTGTTTCAGCATACTGCAGTGTGTTACAGTATGTTACAGTGTTTTAGTGTGTTTCAGCATACTGCAGTGTGTTACAGCGTGTTACAGTATGTTACAGTGTTTTAGTGTGTTTCAGCATACTGCAGTGTGTTACAGCGTGTTACAGTACCTTACAGTGTTTTAGTGTGTTTCAGCATACTGCAGTGTATTACAGCATGTTGCAGTACGTTACAGTGTTTTAGTGTGTTTCAGTGTACTGCAGTGTGTTACAGCATGTTGCAGTATGTTACAGTGTTTTAGTGTGTTTCAGCATACTGCAGTGTGTTACAGCATGTTACAGTACGTTACAGTGTTTTAGTGTGTTTCAGCATACTGCAGTGTGTTACAGCGTGTTACAGTACGTTACAGTGTTTTAGTGTGTTTCAGCATACTGCAGTGTGTTACAGTGTGTTACAGTATGTTACAGTGTTTTAGTGTGTTTCAGTGTACTGCAGTGTGTTACAGTGTGTTACAGTATGTTACAGTGTTTTAGTGTGTTTCAGCGTACTGCAGTGTGTTACAGCATGTTACAGTACCTTACAGTGTTTTAGTGTGTTTCAGCGTACTGCAGTGTGTTACAGCATGTTACAGTACCTTACAGTGTTTTAGTGTGTTTCAGCGTACTGCAGTGTGTTACAGCATGTTACAGTACCTTACAGTGTTTTAGTGTGTTTCAGCGTACTGCAGTGTTCCAGCATGTTACAGTACCTTACAGTGTTTTAGTGTGTTTCAGCATACTGCAGTGTGTTACAGTATGTTACAGTGTTTTAGTGTGTTTCAGCGTACTGCAGTGTGTTACAGCATGTTACAGTACTTTACAGTGTTTTAGTGTGTTTCAGCATACTGCAGTGTGTTACAGTGTGTTACAGTATGTTACAGTGTTTTAGTGTGTTTCAGCATACTGCAGTGTTACAGTGTGTTACAGTATGTTACAGTGTTTTAGTGTGTTTCAGCATACTGCAGTGTGTTACAGCGTGTTACAGTATGTTACAGTGTTTTAGTGTGTTTCAGCATACTGCAGTGTGTTACAGTGTGTTACAGTATGTTACAGTGTTTTAGTGTGTTTCAGTGTACTGCAGTGTGTTACAGTGTGTTACAGTGTTTTAGTGTGTTTCAGCGTACTGCAGTGTGTTACAGCATGTTACAGTACCTTACAGTGTTTTAGTGTGTTTCAGCATACTGCAGTGTGTTACAGTGTGTTACAGTATGTTACAGTGTTTTAGTGTGTTTCAGCATACTGCAGTGTGTTACAGCATGTTACAGTACCTTACAGTGTTTTAGTGTGTTTCAGCATACTGCAGTGTGTTACAGCATGTTACAGTACCTTACAGTGTTTTAGTGTGTTTCAGCATACTCTGCAGTATGTTGCAGTATGTTACAGTGTTTTAGTGTGTTTCAGTGTACTGCAGTGTGTTACAGCGTGTTACAGTATGTTAGTGTTTTAGTGTGTTTCAGCATACTGCAGTGTGTTACAGTGTGTTACAGTATGTTACAGTGTTTTAGTGTGTTTCAGCGTACTGCAGTGTGTTACAGCATGTTGCAGTATGTTACAGTGTTTTAGTGTGTTTCAGCGTACTGCAGTGTGTTACAGCATGTTATAGTACGTTACAGTGTTTTAGTGTGTTTCAGCATACTGCAGTGTGTTACAGCGTGTTACAGTACGTTACAGTGTTTTAGTGTGTTTCAGCATACTGCAGTGTGTTACAGTGTGTTACAGTATGTTACAGTGTTTTAGTGTGTTTCAGCATACTGCAGTGTGTTACAGTGTGTTACAGTATGTTACAGTGTTTTAGTGTGTTTCAGCGTACTGCAGTGTGTTACAGCATGTTATAGTACCTTACAGTGTTTTAGTGTGTTTCAGCATACTGCAGTGTGTTACAGTGTGTTACAGTATGTTACAGTGTTTTAGTGTGTTTCAGCATACTGCAGTGTGTTACAGTGTGTTATAGTATGTTACAGTGTTTTAGTGTGTTTCAGCATACTCTGCAGTATGTTGCGGTATGTTACAGTGTTTTAGTGTGTTTCAGCATACTGCAGTGTGTTACAGCATGTTACAGTATGTTACAGTGTTTTAGTGTGTTTCAGCATACTGCAGTGTGTTACAGCATGTTGCAGTATGTTACAGTGTTTTAGTGTGTTTCAGCGTACTGTAGTGTGTTACAGCATGTTACAGTATGTTAGTGTTTTAGTGTGTTTCAGCATACTGCAGTGTGTTACAGCATGTTGCAGTATGTTACAGCGTGTTACAGTGTTTTAGTGTGTTTCAGCATACTGCAGTGTGTTGCAGCATGTTACAGTGTTTTAGTGTGTTTCAGCATGTTACAGTGTGTTACATTGTTATTGTGTTTCAGAATGTTACAGTGTGTTACATTGTGTTATTGTATTTCAGCATGTTACAGTGTGTTACATTGTTATTGTGTTTCAGAATGTTACAGTGTGTTACACTGTGTTATTGTATTTCAGCATGTTACAGTGTGTTACATTGTTATTGTGTTTCAGAATGTTACAGTGTGTTACATTGTGTTATTGTATTTCAGCATGTTACAGTGTGTTACACTGTGTTAATGTGTTTCAGCATGTTACAGTGTGTTACACTGTGTTAATGTGTTTCAGCATGTTAGACTGTTTTTTTCCCTGTGTGTTACAGTGTGTTTTAGCATGCTTCACTGGGTGTCAGTGTGTTCCCGAGTGTTTCAGTGTGTTTTTGGACAAGCCGAAGTTTTACTCGTTACTGCCTCGCACCTCGGCCTATTTCAGGAGTAACTTTACACGGCGTGATCACGCTGATACTCACAAGCTTCTCCTATTGCTACAACACCCCATATATCATAGCCAGAGATGGAGGTTAGTAAACACACACACACACACACACACACACTCAGAGCCCTGCCGAGCAGCGACCCACCCAACACAAACATTTTTGGTATCTTAGCTAACACGCCGGTGCTGAGTGGACAAATAAAGGCTCAGAGTTGCGAGCGCATGCTGTCTGCCTTCCTTCTGTGACGATAATACACTCTTACTAGACTGAACTTTCAGAGAGAAATTAAAACACATTAGATGATGATTACTCATAATTCTTATGTTACAAAGAATTAACCTCTAGTTTAGGGTCAAATAACTGTGGATATGGTGTAACTGGAAGGAGTCTCCAGTGTCAGTTTTTGTAAGCAGCAGTTAAATCAGTTATCTTTGGGAACCTGCTGTGGTGTTATGGGAAATGAATCAACCTCACACTGGTAAAACGAGCTCATTCATTACCTCACCTGACTAAGAAGGGGATCCTTAAGCTTGGGAAAAGGTTTTTACTGCTCCATTTCCATCAGGATTGTGTTTTTTGCTTACAAACGATGAGAAGCATGTAACACGAATGACCTAGAAAGACTCAGGAGCCACAGAGAGCCGAGAGTTGCTTGTGTTCGGCGCTAAAAGAGCATGAAGTCCCAGAAGAGCCATCCCACACGCTTGAAACCAACCCTAGACACCACATCCATCCCTCCTGAATACCCACAATGCCACGTGCCCCGCCTCTCAGCTCGAAAAGCGTGTATTTATTTCAATTTCTCTTCTGCCAAGTCCTCGTGGTGCATTATCTAATTCGACCGCAGCCTGCCAGCACCACAGCTTTACAGTTGTGTTGGAGCAGCACAGAACAGCATGGTTATGTGTGTGTGTGTGTAGGGCATGGAAAACACACATGCTAAAAGCATGTTTTGTTTCCAATTTTGCTGTGCGTGTTGCACTCAAGCCCAGATTTCAGACTTGGAGATCTTTATCAGTGTGGATAAAGGTTATGGAGGCTTATGACCTGGAAAAAAACACACAGCTGTAAGGAAAAAAAAAACGAGAGATAACGATCACTCTTCACACACACACACACACACACACACGCACGCACACACACACACAATCTTCTATCATCCAAAGCCAACCTGTAAGACAATGAAACTTTAATATGCATCAATTTTCTTCCATTGACTCCTTTCTCATTCTCTCTTTAAAAAAAAAAAGTTTTAAATAATAAATAATAATAATAATAAAAAAAAAAAAAAACACAAGCTGGTCGATTATTCAAACTCTTGACAGCCGAGCCCTTTCGCGGGATTTCGGCCATCCGAAAACATGTGGTAAGCCTTGTGGAATGTCTCGAATGACTCCCAGATGTGGGCTGCGGGACGGATTTAACCCTTTCCTGGCATTTCTATCACAGGATCTGCTGTGTGTGTGTGTGTGTATATTTTAAAAAAAAGCTCCCATCACTAATGCAGTCTAGTGCAGTGCATGTCATTTCATTTAGCTTCTCCTCCATCTGTGTTTCATGCACTTTACAGATTTACAGACTCTCATGCTAATGATTTATTCTCTAGTCCATATGCGCTGGATCAGCTTGTTTTGCCCCAATTCTTTTTAAACCACTGTATCGACAGAGCCTTGAGGTGCATGAAAGCGTTTCTTTTGGTAGTGGTTTTTAGTTCTTCCAAGTAAAAGTCACACAAGTTTTACAGATGATTATATAAATAAATAAATAAATAAATAAATAAATAATAATAATAACAACAACAATAATAATAATACTTATTATTATTATTTTTGTTGTTGTTGTTATTATTGTTATTATTATTATGTAAAAAAAAAAATGCAAAAAACAAACCATATGAAAATAGATTTTTTCACTGAAATTAATTTCTTCACCATTCAAGTCTAACTACGTCTAAGAGGAGGAGGAGGAGGAGGAAGAGGAGAATTGTCTAACTCTTGGCTTTGGAGCCCAAAAAACGACTAAAGAAGGATCGCTTGTGAGTTTTTACAAAACAAATGTCAGCCATTGTGAAATCAGCTTTCATTTGGATTAACGCATCATCTCCATCATCTCCATTTTTCACCATTTTATTGTGTCCACCTCCCTGTGCTTTGTTTGCTCTGCAGGCTCTGCTATGCGTCTGATCTTTTGTGCGGCTGAGTCTCAGAGAGCGCTTTAAGCTCACCGCACCTTCAGTCTACAGAAAACTCCAGCAGCTGCAGGAGGAAAAAGCCCACAATGACACCAGCGACGCTTCAGATCCTTTCACAAACTGATCATTTACTGATCACTGCGCATCTCATACTATCAACATATTCAATCCAGCCTGAAAACATGGCTCTTAAATCTCCATTTTACCCAAGAAGCAGATTAATGTGTAAATATGAATCATTGGGTTTGATTAATAATTATTTTCCGATCTTAACTGAGTTGAGGTTCATATCGTCAGTGTAGTACTGCACAATGACCTGAATGTTGTATTAATAAACTGGAAGGTTATTTGGTTCTTTTTTCTTTTTTTTTTAATCAAAAACACAAAATACTGAAAATACCTCTGTGGCATGTCATGGATTAGTTTTTCATTTGAAACACAGATAAAGCGTCAGATTTATAAAGATCTGAACTGAGCCAACGTTTATCATCATGACATCAGCGAAAACCAAACTTTTACACTGAAATGCTGTTATGAAGAAACAGCTGAAAATATCCATTACAGTGATGTTAGTTTAAACGACAAGCATTTATAAAAGTCACAACAATCCCAAAGTTCTTCCATTTTCCATACTATAGCAGAATCAGAGGTCTGGGTGTATCATCTAATACCGGACACTTATCTAAAAACAAACACATCCTCTTAGTAACAGAGCAAATCAAATAGAGCAAATAGTAACTGAACACAACACAGCAAAACCGGAAACCTGGCAACAAACTCGGAAACACGGTAAGAAATTTGGAAAATGACAGCAAATTCAGTAAAATGACAGCAAATTCAGTAAAATGACAGCAAATTCAGTAAAATGACAGCAAATTCAGTAAAATGACAGCAAATTCAAAAGCAAGACAGCAAATTTAGAAACCTGATGGCAAATTCAGTAAAATGGATGCAAATTCAGAAACCTGACAGCAAATTCAGAAACCTGATGGCAAATTCAGTAAAATGGATGCAAATTCAGAAACCTGACAGCAAATTTAGAAACCTGATGGCAAATTCAGTAAAATGGATGCAAATTCAGAAACCTGACAGCAAATTCAGAAACCTGATGGCAAATTCAGTAAAATGGATGCAAATTCAGAAACCTGACAGCAAATTTAGAAACCTGATGGCAAATTCAGTAAAATGGATGCAAATTCAGAAACCTGACAGCAAATTCAGTAACCTGATAGCAAATTCAGAAACCTGATGGCAAATTCAGTAAAATGGATGCAAATTCAGAAACCTGACAGCAAATTCAGTAAAATGGATGCAAATTCAGAAACCTGACAGCAAATTTAGAAACCTGATGGCAAATTCAGTAAAATGGATGCAAATTCAGAAACCTGACAGCAAATTTAGAAACCTGATGGCAAATTCAGTAAAATGGATGCAAATTCAGAAACCTGACAGCAAATTCAGAAACCTGATGGCAAATTCAGTAAAATGGATGCAAATTCAGAAACCTGACAGCAAATTTAGAAACCTGATGGCAAATTCAGTAAAATGGATGCAAATTCAGAAACCTGACAGCAAATTCAGTAACCTGATAGCAAATTCAGAAACCTGATGGCAAATTCAGTAAAATGGATGCAAATTCAGAAACCTGACAGCAAATTCAGTAAAATGGATGCAAATTCAGAAACCTGACAGCAAATTTAGAAACCTGATGGCAAATTCAGTAAAATGGATGCAAATTCAGAAACCTGACAGCAAATTTAGAAACCTGATGGCAAATTCAGTAAAATGGATGCAAATTCAGAAACCTGACAGCAAATTCAGTAAAATGGATGCAAATTCAGAAACCTGACAGCAAATTTAGAAACCTGATGGCAAATTCAGTAAAATGGATGCAAATTCAGAAACCTGACAGCAAATTTAGAAACCTGATGGCAAATTCAGTAAAATGGATGCAAATTCAGAAACCTGACAGCAAATTCAGTAAAATGGATGCAAATTCAGAAACCTGACAGCAAATTTAGAAACCTGATGGCAAATTCAGTAAAATGGATGCAAATTCAGAAACCTGACAGCAAATTCAGTAACCTGATAGCAAATTCAGTAACCTGATGGCAAATTCAGTAAAATGGATGCAAATTCAGAAACCTGACAGCAAATTTAGAAACCTGATGGCAAATTCAGTAAAATGGATGCAAATTCAGAAACCTGACAGCAAATTTAGAAACCTGACAGCAAATTTAGAAACCTGATGGCAAATTCAGTAAAATGGATGCAAATTCAGAAACCTGACAGCAAATTCAGAAACCTGATGGCAAATTCAGTAAAATGGATGCAAATTCAGAAACCTGACAGCAAATTCAGTAACCTGATAGCAAATTCAGAAACCTGATGGCAAATTCAGTAAAATGGATGCAAATTCAGAAACCTGACAGCAAATTCAGTAAAATGGATGCAAATTCAGAAACCTGACAGCAAATTCAGTAACCTGATGGCAAATTCGGAAACCTGATAGCAAATTTGGAAACCTGACAGCAAATTCAGTAACCTGACAGCAAATTCAGTAAAATGGATGCAAATTCAGAAACCTGACAGCAAATTCAGTAACCTGATGGCAAATTCGGAAACCTGACAGCAAATTCATAAACCTGACGGCAAATTCAGAGACACGACAACAAATTCGGAAACCTCACAGCAAATTCGGAAGCCTGACAGGAAATTAAGAAATCTGACAACAAATTCAGACACCTGACAGGAAATTCGGAAACCTGACGGCGAATTCGGAAACCTGACGGCGAATTCGGAAACTTGACAACAAATTCGGAAACCTGACGGCAAATTCAGAAACTCAACAAACCTGACGCTAAATTCGGAAACACAACAAATTCAGAAACATGACAACAAATTTTGAAATACGACAACAAATTTGGAAACACAGCAGCAAATATGGTCACATATTGAGCGAGACACTGTCCCTCCCACCCAGAATAAAAGAAACTGAAAGTCTTGTTAAAATCAACCTTCTTATACATCTTATACAGAGCCGTCCCCATGAAACCTTTCATTAAGACTGGGCTTCGTGTGAGGGAACAGTAACAGTGTGAATCAGTGTTGTCATGACAATTGGCCTCGTCTCTACGAGATGAGGAACGAGGCGAAGATGAGCACTGTGTGATGTTCCAGATGTCTTCAGCTAAAATGTGAAATGGCTATAAAAAGCGCCTCGTTCCCACACAACACATGTTGGAGCGGTGTTTGGCACAGCGCAGGACAGAGAAACGAGAAGGGAAGATGTTTTGAACTTACGATCAGACGAAATCGTAACTTATGATTTATCATGTCCTCAGTGGGAAAGTGGGTTGAGGAAGAAGAGAGAGAGAGAGAGAGACAGAGAGAGAGAGAGAGAGAGAGACAGAGAGAGAGAGAGAGAGAGAGAGAGACAGAGAGAGAGAGAGAGAGATAAACAAATATGGTCACCAGGCCCTGGGAGGAGACGATGATTCAACTGATATCCTGAGAGGACCGAACTCAAGTGACCTCCCTCTCTCTCTCTCTCTCTCTCGCTCTCTCTCTCTCTAACATGGAGCAGTTGTCCAACATGCTAGTCAGCCATCCGGCTTTCTGGACTTGAGCCTGGTATTGTGAGTGGAAACACATACACACACACACACACATACACACACTTGGAGGAAGGACGTCATAAAGCGGTGATGGAGGAGATGATGATGACGAAGGAATGGGAATAAGGGTGGATCCGACTCGAGTGTGTATATGCATGGCCTTGGGTGTGTGGGAAAAAAAATAAAAAGAAGACGACTTGGACCTTCACAACCCCTTCCCTTCCAAACACACACACACACACAGCCCATAAAGAAGGACTTCACTACTCTTTTAAATGTCGAGTGAAAACAGCCGGTGGTCCAAAAACACTTAAGCCTCATGGAGTGTGCTGGGGAGAGCAATGCTCTGTAACAGGCCTGAAAAAGACGCTCAACTCTATATACACACACACACACACACAGCACAATAGGGAGCATGAGCAAACACTCAGCCAGCAGAAACAGCCCGTGTGTGTTCTGGATCCTTCCATGAAGCGTTTTCCAGCTTGTAATAAACAGATTGAAGCTCTCTCTTTTTATTTCTCTCTCTCTTTCTCTCTCTCTCTCTCGCGCACACACACACACACACACACACACACAAACACGGAATAAAATATGTCTGTTTTGTTTGTCTTCACAGACAGATCTCAGGAGGCGTGGTTTAATATTCTAATGTGTCAGTGTGATTGACAGCCCCCGTGTGAGACTCCGGATTGTTTCACCTTCATTTGGCATGACTACCATTAGCTGTACTGCGCTAGGTTAGCTTTTCCTCTCTCATTAGCCGACCTTCACTGGTTACATTCTGCTATGTTAGTTTTCGCTTAGAAAACATACAAATCAAGGTAGTAAATGGAGTGTGTGTGTGTGTGTGTGTGTGTGTGTGTATATGCGGTTTTCAGTAACCTCCAGGTTCTTCAGAAAGAAGTCACTGTTTTAGTTAAGACGTAAACAAGAAATGACTATAAAATGAAAAGCGGAAATAAGGCACGATTGCGTAGAGAGCTGTTGAGAAACGTCAGCATCTTCACACGCAATTTCCTGTGACCTTTCATATTGAACTTTTACACTGGAGCTCGTGCCTAATGATACGCTAAACGCTAGCGTGCAGTGACAGGCATCATAAGCTCCAAATGTGTTATAATCTGTTATAGTGAGCTGTAACACAAGGCACCTGATCTGACCTGATCTCCCTCCTAAAGGTGCGGTTTTCACCATGGTCTAGATGTTTTAAAAAAATAATAAAAAAAGGAAGGAAGTTCCTTAGATATATGGAATGAAATGATGTTAACACAAATACACATGACTCTAATTTTATACATTGCCTCAGATTTCATTTTTCTTCCCTCTCTTGGCTCAGTGTACTCCATGTGTGTGTGTGTGTGTGTGTGTGTGTGTGTGTGTGTGTGTGTGTGAAAGTAATGGCACATTAACAGCGTTTCTGCAGGGTGCAGCGGCGGGATGAAGTCACTAATCAATTTCAACAAATCTAATTAAGTATTAATTAGGCCTCAGGCTGCAGGGGGCCTCAGAGAGGGCAGAGAAATGATGGAGGGTGGGGGATGGGTCGCTGGATGGAGAGACAGAAATAGAGAATGAAGAGATGAAACTCTCCAGACTCAAACTTAAACCCAATATCCATAATCATGCTTTATGGCATCTATAAACATAAAGTCAGTGTCACTTTAGCTTAATGCACCAATGCTGAATAGACCAGAGGTGTTTAATCTTTCCAGAGTAGGTGCAGGTTTCCAACCAAGGAAAGATCCGAGTCAAGATCAACTGGTTAAACATGCGGAATCAGATGAGGCTCCTGAAAACCTGCACCCACACTGGCCCTTTGTGGATAATATCGGACACTCCTGATCACCTCTGTGTCTTGGGCACTAGGGGGCAGTGTAGCAGATACCAAAACCAGAATTGACCAAAAAAAACAAACCCTTTCTGATGTTTAGTAAGACTAATCGACTCTGTATTTGTGTTAACAACAGACTGACACTTTTTTATTCCGGATCTTTCCGTGTCTTTCGCCTACATTTCACTGGCATGTCACAGTTTTATTGCTCCAAATCCTAGATCCAGTGCTGCTTGACTTACACATCCACAGACTGCCTGAATTACACTTACCCACAATCCTCTGCTCTTTATTGACACATACACCTACATGTCCATATACACAGGAGGATAAATTACCCGCCTAGTTTGTGTCAGCCCTGTAAGTAACCCTTATGTAAATGAAGTTACCCTCATACCCTCAACCCCATTACCCTTCCATCATACCCTCTTACTCTCACGTCAACCCTGTTACCCTTGCTTTTATTACTTGTTAGCTTTGTTGGGGGTGATGGGGAGTAATGCAGACACACAGCTCCCTATTTTATAGCCATGATGTTTTAGTGGCTGGAGTGAATTAGCTCAAACACACACACACACACACACACTCACCAAATGTTCTTGTTATCTGATGTTCATGTAAAATTCAAAGCTGAAGATCTCCTCCTTTCAGCTGGATTGGTTAATGCTGTTACTAAGTTTAGCCTTGGCTCTGAAGTGCTAATTCTCTATAAAAACAGTAACAGCAAGACGACCGGTGTGAGAAAGCTGAGGAAAACACACACAAACACACAAAGCGAGAAACCACAAGAGAGTCTAAAATTGTCTAAAACCACACACACACACAAAACACACACACACACACACACACACACATGTTGCCCCCTCCCTTGAATGGCAATAAAATCGGCTTCATAAAATGCAATTAAAACCCTGGGCACTAATTTAATGGAAATGATGGCTTGTAAAAAAAAAAAAAGAAGGAAAGAAAGCAAGAAAGAAAAAAAACGGAAGGAAATGAATAGAGGGAGAGAAGATTGAACAACAGAAACTATGCGTAATATTTTTTTTCCTGCATATAACAGGAAATACAAGTCCCAGTCACAGCGGACTTCACTTTGAGTCTACAGACTTAAAGTTAAAGCAACTAATGAAACCTGAAATCTGACTCTAGAACCTACAGCCGGGGATGAGTAATGACCCAGAGTCGCACAGACGAGGACGGGTTCCATTCTGATTCTGGTTTCTTCCTCATGCAGTCTCTAAACTTAAATAAAAAAAAATAAATTAAAATCAATATCCAGAGGCTGCATTTCTGACAGTGTTTCATTGTTAAAATCACTATATGAGTAAATTGATTAATTTTAATCTAAAATTAATATTTAAAAAAATGTCACAAAATGTTTTGAAACTCTCATATGCAAATAGAATCTGTCTCATATGCAAATAGAATCTGTCTGAATTTCCTGAAGGTTTCTTAGAAGGGTAACATAGCTGATGAAAAGGTAACAAGGTTTGTGAGAAGGGCAACAGGGTCATTGTAAAGGTAGCAGGGTTTGGAATAAGGGTAACAGGGCTGACATGAGAGTGTCATGGTTGATTCAGAGGTAACAGGGTTTGTCCGAAGGTTAAAAGGGTTTATGAAAGGGTAACAGGGTATTTTAGATGGGTAACAGTGTTGATGTAAAGGTAACAGGGTTTGTCGGAAGGGTAACACGGTTTGTTTGAAAGCGTAACAGGGTTTGTTTGGAAGGGTAACAGGGTTTGTTTGGAAGGGTAACAGGGTTTGTTGGAAGGGTAACAGGGTTTGTTTGAAAGCGTAACAGGGTTTGTTTGGAAGGGTAACAGGGTTTGTTTGGAAGGGTAACAGGGTTTGTTGGAAGGGTAACAGGGTTTGTTTGGAAGGGTAACAGGGTTTGTTGGAAGGGTAACAGGGTTTGTTTGGAAGGGTAACACGGTTTGTTTGGAAGGGTAACAGGGTTTGTTGGAAGGGTAACAGGGTTTGTTTGGAAGGGTAACACGGTTTGTTTGGAAGGGTAACAGGGTTTGTTGGAAGGGTAACAGGGTTTGTTTGGAAGGGTAACACGGTTTGTTTGGAAGGGTAACAGGATTTGTTGGAAGGGTAACAGGGTTTGTTGGAAGGGTAACACGGTTTGTTTGGAAGGGTAACACGGTTTGTTTGGAAGGGTAACAGGGTTTGTTTGGAAGGGTAACAGGGTTTGTTTGGAAGGGTAACAGGGTTTGTTGGAAGGGTAACAGGGTTTGTTTGGAAGGGTAACAGGGTTTGTTTGGAAGGGTAACAGGGTTTGTTTGGAAGGGTAACACGGTTTGTTGGAAGGGTAACACGGTTTGTTTGGAAGGGTAACAGGGTTTGTTGGAAGGGTAACAGGGTTTGTTTGGAAGGGTAACACGGTTTGTTTGGAAGGGTAACAGGGTTTGTTTGGAAGGGTAACAGGGTTTGTTGGAAGGGTAACAGGGTTTGTTTGGAAGGATAACACGGTTTGTTTGGAAGGGTAACACGGTTTGTTTGGAAGGATAACAGGGTTTGTTTGGAAGGATAACAGGGTTTGTTGGAAGGGTAACAGGGTTTGTTGGAAGGGTAACAGGGTTTGTTTGGAAGGGTAACACGGTTTGTTTGGAAGGGTAACAGGGTTTGTTGGAAGGGTAACAGGGTTTGTTTGGAAGGGTAACAGGGTTTGTTGGAAGGGTAACAGGGTTTGTTGGAAGGGTAACAGGGTTTGTTTGGAAGGGTAACAGGGTTTGTTTGGAAGGGTAACAGGGTTTGTTTGGAAGGGTAACAGGGTATTTTAGATGGGTAACAGTGTTGATGTAAAGGTAACAGGGTTTGTTGGAAGGGTAACAGGGTTTGTTGGAAGGGTAACACGGTTTGTTGGAAGGGTAACAGGGTTTGTTTGGAAGGGTAACAGGGTTTGTTTGGAAGGGTAACAGGGTATTTTAGATGGGTAACAGTGTTGATGTAAAGGTAACAGGGTTTGTTGGAAGGGTAACAGGGTTTGTTGGAAGGGTAACAGGGTTTGTTTGGAAGGGTAACAGGGTTTGTTTGGAAGGGTAACAGGGTATTTTAGATGGGTAACAGTGTTGATGTAAAGGTAACAGGGTTTGTTGGAAGGGTAACACGGTTTGTTTGGAAGGGTAACACGGTTTGTTTGGAAGGGTAACAGGGTTTGTTGGAAGGGTAACAGGGTTTGTTTGGAAGGGTAACACGGTTTGTTGGAAGGATAACAGGGTTTGTTGGAAGGGTAACAGGGTTTGTTTGGAAGGGTAACACGGTTTGTTTGGAAGGGTAACAGGATTTGTTGGAAGGGTAACAGGGTTTGTTGGAAGGGTAACAGGGTTTGTTTGGAAGGGTAACACGGTTTGTTTGGAAGGGTAACAGGGTTTGTTGGAAGGGTAACAGGGTTTGTTTGGAAGGGTAACACGGTTTGTTTGGAAGGGTAACAGGATTTGTTGGAAGGGTAACAGGGTTTGTTGGAAGGGTAACACGGTTTGTTTGGAAGGGTAACACGGTTTGTTTGGAAGGGTAACAGGGTTTGTTTGGAAGGGTAACAGGGTTTATTTGGAAGGGTAACAGGGTTTGTTGGAAGGGTAACAGGGTTTGTTTGGAAGGGTAACAGGGTTTGTTTGGAAGGGTAACAGGGTTTGTTGGAAGGGTAACAGGGTTTGTTTGGAAGGGTAACAGGGTTTGTTTGGAAGGGTAACAGGGTTTGTTGGAAGGGTAACAGGGTTTGTTTGGAAGGGTAACAGGGTTTGTTTGGAAGGGTAACAGGGTTTGTTGGAAGGGTAACAGGGTTTGTTTGGAAGGGTAACAGGGTTTGTTTGGAAGGGTAACAGGGTTTGTTGGAAGCATAACAGGGTTTGTTTGGAAGGGTAACAGGGTTTGTTGGGAAGGATAACAGGGTTTGTTGGAAGGATAACAGGGTTTGTTTGGAAGGATAATAGGGTTTGTTTGGAAGGGTAACAGGGTTTGTTGGAAGGGTAACAGGGTTTGTTTGGAAGGGTAACAGGGTTTGTTGGAAGGGTAACAGGGTTTGTTTGGAAGGGTAACAGGGTTTGTTGGAAGGATAACAGGGTTTGTTTGGAAGGGTAACAGGGTTTGTTTGGAAGGGTAACAGGGTTTGTTGGAAGGATAACAGGGTTTGTTTGGAATGGTAACAGGGTTTGTTGGAAGGGTAACAGGGTTTGTTTGGAGGGGTAACTGGGTTTGTTTGGAAGGATAACAGGGTTTGTTTGGAAGGGTAACAGGGTTTGTTGGAAGGGTAACAGGGTTTGTTTGGAAGGGTAACACGGTTTGTTTGGAAGGATAACAGGGTTTGTTTGGAAGGATAATAGGGTTTGTTTGGAAGGGTAACGGTTTGTTTGGAAGGATAACAGGGTTTGTTTGGAAGGATAATAGGATTTGTTTGGAAGGGTAACAGGGTTTGTTGGAAGGGTAACAGGGTTTGTTTGGAAGGGTAACACGGTTTGTTTGGAAGGGTAACAGGGTTTGTTGGAAGGGTAACAGGGTTTGTTTGGAAGGGTAACAGGGTTTGTTGGAAGGATAACAGGGTTTGTTTGGAAGGGTAACAGGGTTTGTTGGAAGGGTAACAGGGTTTGTTGGAAGGATAACAGGGTTTGTTTGGAAGGGTAACAGGGTTTGTTGGAAGGGTAACAGGGTTTGTTTGGAGGGGTAACTGGGTTTGTTTGGAAGGATAACAGGGTTTGTTTGGAAGGGTAACAGGGTTTGTTGGAAGGGTAACATGGTTTGTTTGGAAGGGTAACAAGGTTTGTTTGGAAGGGTAACTGGGTTTGTTAGAAGGGTAACAGGGTTTGTTGGAAGGGTAACAGGGTTTGTTTGGAAGGGTAACACGGTTTGTTTGGAAGGATAACAGGGTTTGTTGGAAGGGTAACAGGATTTGTTAGAAGGGTAACAGGGTTTGTTGGAAGGGTAACAGGATTTGTTAGAAGGGTAACAGGGTTGGTTTGGAAGGGTTACAGGTTTTGTTAGAAGGGTAATAGGGTTCATAAAAAGGTAACAGGCTTTGTTAGAAGGGTAACAGGATTTGTTGAAAGGCTAACAGGATTTGTTGGAAGGGCAGCAGTGGCAATGTAAAAGCAACAGCTGACAACAGCAACAGTGCTTAGGATACACACTAATACTATGCTGCAAATATATCACTTTTATAACACTGAATTTTAATTAAAGATGTAATTTCTAATAATTATAGTCTCTATTACAGTGTCCACTCATTATGGTCATCATGAGGTCCTGCCGTGATTTCTATTACAGTAAACAAATTTACTCTACTTATAATATACTTTATCCCTGGTTACAAATTTCTCATTTTTTTACTTTCACTACTAATTTCCATGTTTCTCCAGACAGACCAGGACTAGAATCGGTCACTAGATCGGTCACTGTGATCACATCAGTGCAGTTAACCATGTGTTTAAAGCTTAGTGAGCACCTTCCTCAACCTGAAGCGATGTAGTTGAACCCTGAAAGCAACACGACTGACCCTGAAATACACCAAACACCCACTTAAGCTCTGCTTTTTAAAGTATGTACATGTATTTTGGTGTGTTTTTATCTCAGTCCTACTTTCTTCTGATTCGTCCTAAATGATTTCCACAGCTCGTTGATTTTGCAACAACAAAGTCTTATCTGATTTTGGCAAACGATGGAATTTACTTAGGGGCCGAAGGTCTAAGCATTCGTTTACGGCTTTGCTTTCTGAAACAAAAACGTGTGCATTAGGAAAAAGGGCGGCATAAGTGCTGAACCCACATCATGCTACCAGTTTCATGTTTGTTCTGAAGGTGTTACAAAAACACTTGTGTGTGTGTGTGTGTGTGTGTGGTTTGACTCCGAGGTTACTTATCTGTGCAATATCTGTGTTTTGCCTTGAACACAGATGAACTTTCTGAACTTCCTCCTCGGGTTTAAACGCTTGGCCTTGCACCACACTAAAAGCTGTGTGCTATTCGCTCATTTGCTCGGAAGTCACCTGACTGGAAATCCATTCACAAGCCATTATTTAGTACACAGTTTCCCTAACTATGAACGTTTGCTGGAGTGTTTATATAAAATTCACAAGGAGCTTGAGTTTAAGAAAGAGAATTCATCTCTTGCTTCAAATAAAATAAAGTCAAGGAGCTGTGGAAATTTAATATGCAGTGTATAAGATTTATTGTTAAAAATTCAAATAAAACACGATTTTTAAGTCATAGGAATAAAAGAAATTATTTAAAAGAATATAATATTTCACACTGGGTTTGAATTGGCAGGACATTTTGAAAGGGATTAAGGAAGGTTACAGGGAACGAGGGGGATTTTTTAAAAAAAATTTCTTCCTCTGAACATTGTGAGAACTATTCCAGAGTGAAAATATTTAAAAAAGTATGAAAAGTTATAATTATGGTTAGATTTAACATTGTCAAATATCCAGTCCCTATTATTCCTTGCATTATAGCAGCTATAAACAGCCATTCTGTCTTGATTTTAATTTATATTTGGTTAGCACTGTTGCCTCACAGCAAGAAGTCCCTGGGTTCGAATCCCGGGCTTTCTGTGTGGAGTTTTGCAGTTTGCATGTTCTCCCCGTGCCTGCGTGGGTTTACTCCGGGTACTCCAGTTTCCTCCCACAGTCCAAAAACATGTACATTAGGTGGATTGGTAATTCTAAATTGCCCATAGGAGTAATGGACTATGGACTGGTGACCTGTCCAGGGTGTACCCCTGCCTTTTGCCCAATGTCCCAATCTGGGATAGGCTTCAGCAGATCTCCGTGACCCTAATTAGGAATAAAGATGGATGGATGGATGGATATATAAACGAACAGCTAAAAAAGTGGAAACCACTGACACTGGAGACTCCTTTATCAGAATGTAATATAAACCTCTGATCTTCAGTTGCGCTACTGTAATAGAAAATGAATCGACACTTTCTGACCAATCAGAATCCAGAATGAATCAGCGCTGTGGTGTAATGGACTGTACACTGGTTTGTAGACTTCCTAACGACTCTGCAGCTTTACTTCCTGGATTCCAGTGTGGGATGTGGACACAGTGAGGGAACATGGTGTGTTGGCCTAGTGGTACATCACTAATCCTTCCACTAAATCCATGTCTCGGCTCCTCCTGGGGCTGGCAGATGGCGCTGCCTCGTGGCTAATCCGATAGCATCTGCGAGTGAATCGCAAGTCATTTGAACATACTGGGAGAAAGAAGTACTACAAGGAAAATCGTTGTCATCATTTTAACACAGGACGAATTTCTGCACTCCGCCGCATCGTAACCTATCAGCCTCCTGCTACAGATCTCACCACTGCCAAGACGTGACGGGATTGTTCACAGCCCAAAAGACGAGCCTCTGGAATTTCTCTCCGCAGGGACGGAGGGAGGGAGGGAAGGAAGGATGAGATGAGCATTTAAAAAAAAAAAGATGGGAGGAGGACACAAGGAGACGTGGGAAAGTGAGAAGGATGGATCTCCTACAGTCCAGGATGGGAGGGGTTGATCTAGAGAGAGAGAGAGAGAGAGAGAGAGAGAGAGAGAGAGAGAGAGAGAGAATATATGGAACACATGGAGATTTATGTGGTCTAGTGACCGTGTGGAGGAAATGATGAAACGATAACAGGCAAATTTACATACAAGGGGAAAGAGAGAGATGTTGTTGCTGCTGTGTCCTGCATGAATGAGCTCCAGTGTTTTAGAGCTTTTTCTTCCCATCTTGTAGGATTACGAAAGACAACAGAATACCAAAGATAGTCAATTCACTGTTAGTTAAACGACGGACATTTTTAAACTCAACATCCACAAAGCTCAAATCTCAAAAGCTACGGCGCATAAAGAAAGAAAATCTGTGAAAAACTGGGGAAACCATTCAGTTCAAGAACACACAAGCATAAATACAAGAAGGAAAATAACCGATTTGATCCCTGTTACAAAATAATGAATTGTTTTTTTACTAGTAACCTTGAAACGGGAAAATTATAACGCCAATAATTTCCCAATTTTTTTTTTATAGTTGAACTCTAAGAATTTTGCTTGAGAAAATCAGTCTGTTCTGTCTGTTAGTGGACTGTTAGGAGGCGTGGATGCTACGCCGGATTGCTCTGGATACAGCGAGTTAATGGCTCGCATGCTAATCTCCATCATCACAGGGTCATGGGGAAGTGAATGAGATCAGACACACGGCTAATGTCCCGTTTCTTCATCACGACTCCAGCCATCACTCACTTCCAGCTGTGCATAATGATGAGGAGTGGAGATCTTTCTCAGAAGACCGATGGGTGTTAATTTCCTACACTAAATTCAGCGATCAGAGGAAGACGACTCCGGGTGAACAGGACGCGTCTCCGTCTGAAAAACCTTTCCGGCTATGTGAAGGTTCATGGAGCAATCCTGAATTTAAAATAGGAAATATTTCTGTTTTCTACGTCATTTTTAAAACATCGTATTTTCACATCGAGTGGAAGAAAAAGTTCTGACATGATTGATCTGGATTTTTTTAAATCAAGATTTTTGTATCTAAATTCCAGTGAGATATTGTGATTTCAAGTATAATTCACTTATTTCAACGAAACATTTTGCGAAACAGCATCGATTCGTAGCCATTCCACAAGAACAAAAGTAATGGCGCCCCTCATGAGTAGTGTGTCTGTGGTAGCTGATGCTATTTAATGGAATTCTCTTGCCGTATATAAATGTCTACGAAGTAAATTAGTGGAATTTTCACAAATCTGGCAGGAGATATTAATTCTATTTAGCCTAGGGAAATATTTAAACACAATTATATTTAAAAGATATAAGGTCTGTGTTCAGTTTAGACCAGACCACAGGGGCAGGTAGGTCTTCCTATTAGAATGGAAAGAATGCTACATTAGAATGCTACAGTTCTATCCTAAACCCATGCCCTACTTTTATACATCCTCACCCACACGTGTCCACACACACACACACACACACACACACGCACACGGCAGTGTTACATGTCAGCGGGGGACCTTTTAAAGTTTAATGCTGCGAGTCGAGCCACAGTAACGATGATGCTCCTTCTCTCCACCTCTCCTCTTATTCTGTCTACGCCATCCATCAGCACCTTCATCATTGTCCCCTTGTCCTATCTACTCTCTTTTCCAGCTCTTTATGCACACACAAACACACACACACACACAGTGTTTTCTTCTGTCTTTGTTTAAAAGCGAGGAATCTGGTGGGGCAGAAAATCCAACAGCCAAGACAGGAGCATCCATCAGGAAAAGATGTGTGTGAAAGTGTGTGTGTGTGTGTGTGAGAGAGAGAGAGAGAGAGAGAGAGAGAGATAGAGAGAGAGAGATTAGTATGCAGCTCAGACATACATTTCAGAAATAAAAAGTTCAGATGTTCTTCTGCTTGACTGATAACTCACGCTGGCTGCTGGATGCCAAATGATACACACACATATAATCAATCATTTCTCTCTCTCTCTCTCTCTCTCTCTCTCACACACACACACACCCTTATGCATGTTTTGGTTCATTATGTTGTTTCTGTGTCAGAATCAGTCAATATAAGTGGTCTATAGAAACATTCACAATGTGCTGCTTCGAGGACGTCCACAGCGTGCACACATTCAGCTCATGCTTTTAAGTGAAATGTATCCCACAAAGCCTTGTGCTTTCCAGTGTGCACTTTAGGTAAGCTGCATCACACACAAGGCCTTTAAGCTTCATGTATGCGCTTTAAAGCCTCTCTCTGCTTTCCTTCACTGCACTTTATGTAAAGCATATCACTCACATTACCACCTGCGTCTCATTATAAAGATGGACAGCGAAGGCAGACGCATCCTATTCTGCTGTGTGTGCACTCCAAAGTCTAAAACAGTCTAAGAGAGACAGAGAGAGAGAAAGAGTGATACAGAGAGAGAGTGATACAGAGAATGGGATACAGAGTGAGAGAGCACTGCTGGTGTTCACCTCAGCATGCACACGTTCTTTGACACTGATACCCTGTAGGTGTGGTGAAAAGCCACAGACTTGTAGAAAGGAGGAGAGAAAAGGAACGAGAGAGATGGATGAGTGCATGGCATCAGAATGAGACCGCATGTTTTCAGCATTCGTCTGTGGGAGAGAGTGAAAGAGAGAGCGAGAGAGACACTAAGATAGAACAAAAGACAGACAGATATAGCGAGACAAAGAGAAAGAGAAAGATGAGAGACTGCTGGACCAAGAGAGAGGAAGAAAGAGACACTGCATTAGAGAGATAGAAAAGAAGGGACAAGCATAGTGAAAGACAGAGAGAGAGAGAGAGAGAGTTAGGAAAGATAGAGCAACAGAGAGTGTGATAAACCTAGAGAATGAGTGAAACCCAAACCACCGGTCTTTATGGTTCAGGAACAATGTCCCACATTCTTTTCTCTGACCACAAGACTGATGAAACTCTGCCCACTCCAGCACCTCCCTCTCCTCTCCCTCACACTTCCCTCCTAGGGTAACTCATATTACACTTGAAAGGGTGTTCAGAGCGGTGTGTGCATGTGTGTGATGCCAGGGGAAGCATGGATTCCAATCAGGTGGGGCGGCTGGAGGGGGGACAACATGTGTGTGTGTGTGTGTGATTTATTCGTCTCTGTCACTAAACTTTGACCCCAAAGTTGTAAATCTGTCAAAGGTGTCTAGCCAACGCAACAGGAAGCGGGGTAAAGGGGGGGGGGCAATGCACAGACATTGTAAAAGAGAGAGACAGACGTTTACAATCCCTACAATCCTACACACACACACACACACACTAGATACGCATGCTTGTGCAAGATTAAATGATGATGCTTGAAGATTTTGTGAAATCGCTTTCCATAAAGTTCTCTTCATGGAAATATTGATCAATTGATCAGTGTAACTAGAAATGGAAAAAAAGTACATCACTCTTTAATAAATAAACTGGATAAATGATATACATGTCTGTAAACTGGTGTTGTACAAGAGGAATTACACACTTGCTGTTATAATGCTGCTTCACTGCCCCGCCCCATCGTTGATTATTTTACTCTAACGGCAAAACACACTATTTTATTTCCGAAGCAGTTTGTTATGAAGGTACACACACACACACACACAGGTTATGGAACAAATGCAGTCAGATGAACAAGGTTCTTGTCTGCTCTTTCTTGCTGTCCTGCTGTTTCCTTTCCGTTCTAAATATGTTTTTGTTGACTTCCTGTCATGACTCAAAAGTCTGCGTCTTCTACATGAAGGCAGGCCCCTGACACTGGTTGGGGGGGTTAGGGTGTAGCAAGCTAAACGGTGGAAAATTGTGTCTGTTACACATTAGTGCGAGAGAGAAATGAGGGATGTTCAGCACTTTAGCTCTCAGCAGGTGGTCAGTGGAGGACAGGTGACAGTAATGGATGTGCTATACCTCAAGGCTTCCATACAAATATTCAATTTGCTCCGAGGTGAAAAACGTGCTCTGCTTGTGTATTAAAAATCCACATCTCCTGAGATGGACCTGAAGAAGTCCTCTTATAACACTGATATAATAAATATATATATATATATATATATATATATATATATACACCAATCAGGCAGAACATATAATGACCACATGCCTAATATTGTGTTTGCTGCCAAAACAGCCCTGACCCGCCATGAACTGTGTATTCTGACACCTTTCTATCAGAACCAGCATTAAATTCTTCAGCAATCTGAGCAACAGTACCTCGTCTGTTGGATCGGATCACACGGGCCAGCCTTCGCTCCCCACGTGCATCAATGAGCCTTGGCCGCCCGTGACCCTGTCTCCGGTTCACCACTGTTCCTTCCTTGGACCACTTTTGATAGATACTGACCACTGCAGACCGGGAACACCCCACAAGAGCTGCAGTTTTGGAGATGCTCTGATCCAGTCGTCTAGCCATCACAATTTGGCCCTTGGTCAGACTCACTCAAATCCTTACGCTTGTCCATTTTTCCTGCTTCTAACACATCAACTTTGAGGAAAAAATGTTCACTTGCTGCCTAATATAACAGGGGCCATGATGCTGAGATAATCAGTGTTATTCACTTCAACTCTCACTGCTCATAATGTTATGCCTGATTGGCCATTCGGGAGCCAAGTTGCCCTCTGAGTGGGAGGGGCTAAACACTCTTTCCATTGCCACTCACCCCAGCACTAGCCAATAGTAGGCATCTGTGAGCATCATGTATGTGGACAGACGGCACCTTCCTCTGAGTGTACAAGTAGTACTTGCTGTATAATCTTGTATTGCTTCATTTTTATAATATATTTTGGATTAAGATATTTACAACCTCCACCGCACATCACTCAATAACGGACGTTTTTCACTTGTGGAAATAGAGAAGCAACTTCCATTTGGACAAGTTACACCCTTCATGGGATACCAGTGCACTGACTAGCACCACAGACACACTCTCACACACTCCTTTATACCTAGAGGGAGTTTAGAATAGTTTAATCACCTAGTGGAATGTTTTTGGGAGCTAGTAGGAAATGAGAGAACCTGGAGGAAATCCAAACAGACACTGGGAAAAGATCTGAAACTTTCAGTAACCTGACCTAAAAGGTAAAGCTTTGGGATTCCCAGAGAAAAGTAGCTCTATAATGTCTGGGGTTTGACGTCTACTCGAAAGAACAGCATCGTCTTTTAACATTCACACCTCTACTACATATTCTCCTATATCATTTACTCGTGCCCTTAAGTTATCCCAATATAACCAGGGAGCTCATCGACATGCGGTAGATCAGCAGCGAGTTTGTGTAGCGGTGGTGAAGTACGAGTGAAGAGTGCAGCTTTACAAAGAGGAAGTGGTCAACCACCACACATCTCTAAACACAGAAACTCCAATATCATCATATAACCAGAAACCAAAAGCAGCAGCTGCTGTTAAAAAGCTGCAGAATCTGACCTTTGGCACAAAAACAAGAAACGAGCCAATGGGAACAAGACAGCAGGAGTGAAAAAAAAATTGCGGAGCTGTTCCTAGACAGCTTGCTCCGTAGATGAATGTAAGTTGAGAAGGGGAAAATGTAGTACAAGAAAGAAGTTTTGGGAAAAGTGGACATCAGTTCTTACTCTCTCTCTCTCTAACGACAGAAGCCTGGCCCAGTTTCCTTCCTTGTTCTCCATTAAATGCTCACATTTAGTGTAGAAACAACAAGAGCCAGCAGGAAATGAGAGTTTTTTGATAGAGTATCACAAGCCCAGACAGAGGCGGATGAAATGTCTCCCTCTGTTTCCAAGACCTTCCCCAAACATTTCCCCTCTTTACTTGATCTTTTCAGATGACAGACAGTGGATCTGTCCAACTTCTTGGCTATCTATCAAAGTCTGATCTGATCCAGACATCTCCTGCCAGGATTTGTGTGCGAATATGGGCAACATACCGATCACCCGCTGATCAGAGATCCATATCGTACAGCAGTTTGGGATGCTAGCATGTAAATGCATAATAGCGTCGCTTCGGGATGGTGCAGAACAACACCTTGGCCTCCTTTCTCCTCCTCCCTTCCGCTCATGTCACATCAGATTTGGCAGCACTCTGGGGAAAAAGGGCAACAGATGACGAAGAGCTCCTGCCTGACAGGCAGGTCCCGCTGTAAAGGTTATCCAGGGAGGGGGGGCTTCAGGCTCAGCTGTCAAGCTGTGCTCTCCTGGCTCCCTCTGGAGAACCAGCCGTCACTCCACCACTCGTCACTGACTCACCTGTTCATGCACCGAGAAACTCGGCCTGGAATGGCTTCGACTCCAAAACGTACGTACAGAAAGGATGATTCTTCAGGTCGGGGTATTTAGGAGGTCGATTCTTCTAAAATAAAGAGGAGGGAGGGTTTACCTGAGGTTGGGGTTTTTTAAGCGATTAGTCTCCTGAGCTCAGGAAACACAATACGGCCAAAAGTATGTGGACACATGACTACAACACCCCCATGACGGTCTTTCCCTGAAACAAATTTGGAAACACAGTTGTCTAGAATGCCTTTAGATTTCCTTTCACTGGAGCTAGCCCAAAACTTTTCCAGCTGATAATGCACACACTCAGTGGAAGAGCTATAAAGATATTAGTTTGGTGTGAAAGAACATGAGTGGCCTGCACACAGCCTCCCTGAACAGATCTAGGACGCACCGGAACACCAGTTTGCACCAGGAATACGTGTGAAAATGTTTGTGCCTTTGTGAATGAATTGTCAGCTGTCCATCTTTTAAGCCACGTAATGTATTCTCAAGTACAATTCTCCTGAATATGGGGCATTTTAGGGGAGAGGATTCTCCTGCGACTGGGGTTTTAAGGCAGGTTGAGGTTAAAATAGTTTTAGGGGCATTTGAGATGATGGTGGAATCTTCTCTGGAGATATTTTACAAGCTGATTCTCCTGCAATTGGGATATTTTGGAGCTTTCTCCTGAGGTCAGAGTATTTCAGAGGGATGACTCTGACTTCTACACTCTGGGAATTTTAGATTACCCCTGTGGTTAGGGTATTTAAAATAATACTCTTCTGTGGTTGCAGAAATGTAGACGATGATTCTCTTGTTGTCAGGGTATCTTAGTGACCAAAACTCCTGCGATGTGGATATTTTAGATGATGATTCTTCTGAGGTTGGGATATTTGTAGGCGATGTACGACTGAGACTGGTGTTGGTTTATGGTTTTCCTTCGACTGGGGAGGGAAAAGTGCTTTGTCTGTGGTTAAGATATTGATCCATATAAATGATTATCTCATGTCCTTATATTCTTGTTACACATTACTGACTTTACGGCAACCTTTTCTATTCCCGCATTGTTCTTTCTCTTGGCAAAGAATAAAGATTGACTGTACGCCATCTGGTCTGAAGCTCAGTATCTGTAATGCAACAAGCCCAAACCCCACAACCTGTATATCCTGGAGCAAAGTCACTCTGGATGTAATCATCCTCTTGCTTTCATACTGTATGCTAACAACCAAACATATGAGTAGCTGTTCTTTATCCAAATAGAACTGAAAACTGAGTTCATTCATTACAAGCCTGGTGTGTGCAAACACACACACACACACACACTAATGGTATACTGGCATTTCACTCTGTCAGATCATATTAGAAGATGCTTTACAGTGCAAAGGACAGGAGCCTGCATACACAAACAGACAGACTAACACATGCACTGAGGTAAGGATGCGCACTCTTCATGTCTGAAAATGGTTCTTCTCTGAATTTTCCACATTGCCTCGCAGGCAGGACGCAAGAAAGGCGAAAAGCTCGAGAAAGCCTGCATGAAGACCCAAGAGGGAATGAACTAGGAAAACCACTGTGGGAAAAAAGAGTGAGAGTGAAAGCACTCCTTCTCTCTTCCGTGAAGGGAATCACTCGATGATAGGATGACCTAAATTCTCCAGCAGACACTGCAACAAGCCCGCACGGATTTAAGAGACCGTGAAGGGGGAGAACAGAGCGAAAGAGAGAAAAACTTGAGCTGATAATATTTTTTTCCACATTGGGCAGAAGAACAGTTACATAAAAGGCATCTATAATTCCTCTTCCATGCAGATCAAAGGAGAACAAGGCCTCAGTGTGCATGTGCACTGCTGCTACCCTGAGGGAGATGTGTGTGTGTGTGTGTGTGTGTGTGTGTGAGTGCAAGTCCCAGTCCCACTTTCTTTTTTTGTTTCATTTCAACCTTCTTAAGCAGTGAATTAGCCCACATTATATATATATATAACCATCACAGCAACCTAAATTCAGCTTTCCAATCACGCTCTGGCAGAAACAGGAGGTGCTGATCTCAGTTCTGACAGCAGCACGGTTTCTATTTTAGCATAATTTGCAGCACTGAAACACCAGGAGGACAACAAACAAGACAACTATTTTGCTCAAAGCAATGTTTCTTTTAAAAGCTGGGTCCATTGTATCAGGATATACACCATTTTTTTTTTCTGCTTTTAACCAAGAAAGATTGAGTGTTTATAGTAGTGACCTTTTCAGTCAAAGCTGAAACAATTCTGCCACCTTGTGGTACATTACAGAATTTCAGCTGCACTATATAAAAGATGGCATTCAACTAAATGTAAATAACCATCACTGTAGAACACATATTACTGGAAAGTTGGGAAGAGAGTAGTAAATGAGCATGGCGAAAAAATAAACATTTCTGAGAAGTTGAGTGAGAAACGGTCAGACTGAATCAACTGTAATGAGCGGGAAAAAACACCTCAGGAGTTTACTTCTAATACTGAAGCTGACAGCAGACCAGTACTTTGGGTTTTCTCTACTTTTAGGCAAGAACAGGAATCTGAGACTGGACAGTTGTAAAGACTAGGTGAGCCTGAGATGAGATGAGCCTGAGATGAGCCTGTGATGAGATGATATGAGCCTGTGATGAGATGAGATAAGCCTGTGATGAGCCTGTGATGAGATGAGATTAGCCTGTGATGAGATGAGATGAGCCTGTGATGAGATGAGATGAGCCTGAGATGAGATAAGCCTGAGATGAGATAAGCCTGTGATGAGATGAGATGAGCCTGAGATGAGATAAGCCTGTGATGAGCCTGTGATGAGATGAGCCTGAGATGAGATAAGCCTGTGATGAGCCTGTGATGAGATGAGAAGCCTGTGATGAGCCTGTGATGAGATGAGATGAGCCTGAGATAAGCCTGTGATGAGATGAGATGAGCCTGAGATGAGATAAGCCTGTGATGAGCCTGTGATGAGATGAGATAAGCCTGTGATGAGATGAGATAAGCCTGTGATAAGATGAGATGAGCCTGAGATGAGATAAGCCTGTGATGAGCCTGTGATGAGATGAGATGAGCCTGTGATGAGATGAGCCTGTGATGAGATGAGCCTGAGATGAGATAAGCCTGTGATGAGATGAGATGAGCCTGTGATGAGATGAGATGAAATGAGCCTGAGATGAGATAAGCCTGTGATGAGCCTGTGATGAGATGAGCCTGAGATGAGATAAGCCTGTGATGAGCCTGTGATTAGATGAGATAAGCCTGTGATAAGATGAGATGAGCCTGTGATGAGATGAGATGAGATGAGCCTGAGATGAGATGAGCCTGTGATGAGCCTGTGATGAGATGAGCCTGAGATGAGATAAGCCTGTGATGAGCCTGTGATTAGATGAGATAAGCCTGTGATAAGATGAGATGAGCCTGAGATAAGCCTGTGATGAGCCTGTGATGAGATGAGATGAGCCTGTGATGAGCCTGTGATGAGATGAGATTAGCCTGTGATGAGATGAGATAAGCCTGTGATAAGATGAGATGAGCCTGAGATGAGATAAGCCTGAGATGAGATAAGCCTGTGATGAGATGAGATGAGCCTGAGATGAGATAAGCCTGTGATGAGCCTGTGATGAGATGAGCCTGAGATGAGATAAGCCTGTGATGAGCCTGTGATGAGATGAGAAGCCTGTGATGAGCCTGTGATGAGATGAGATGAGCCTGAGATAAGCCTGTGATGAGATGAGCCTGAGATGAGATAAGCCTGTAATGAGCCTGTGATGAGATGAGATAAGCCTGTGATGAGATGAGATAAGCCTGTGATAAGATATGAGCCTGAGATGAGATAAGCCTGTGATGAGCCTGTGATGAGATGAGATGAGCCTGTGATGAGATGAGCCTGTGATGAGATGAGCCTGTGATGAGATGAGCCTGTGATGAGATGAGCCTGAGATGAGATAAGCCTGTGATGAGCCTGTGATGAGATGAACCTGAGATAAGCCTGTGATGAGCCTGTGATGAGATGAGATAAGCCTGTGATGAGATGAGCTGTGATGAGCCTGTGATGAGATGAGATAAGCCTGTGATGAGCCTGTGATGAGATGAGATAAGCCTGTGATGAGCCTGTGATGAGCCTGTGATGAGATGAGATAAGCCTGTGATGAGCCTGTGATGAGATGAGATGAGCCTGAGATGAGATAAGCCTGTGATGAGCCTGTGATGAGATGAGCCTAAGATGAGATAAGCCTGTGATGAGATGAGATAAGCCTGTGATGAGATGAGATGAGCTGTGATGAGCCTGTGATGAGATGAGATAAGCCTGTGATGAGCCTGTGATGAGATGAGATAAGCCTGTGATGAGCCTGTGATGAGATGAGATAAGCCTGTGATGAGATGAGCTGAGCTGTGATGAGCCTGTGATGAGATGAGATAAGCCTGTGATGAGATGAAATGAGACTGAGATGAGATAAGCCTGTGATGAGCCTGTGATGAGATGAGATAAGCCTGTGATGAGCCTGTGATGAGATGAGATAAGCCTGTGATGAGATAAGCCTGAGATGAGATAAGCCTGTGATGAGCCTGTGATGAGATGAGATAAGCCTGTGATGAGCCTGTGATGAGATGAGATAAGCCTGTGATGAGATGAGATAAGCCTGTGATGAGCCTGTGATGAGATGAGATAAGCCTGTGATGAGCCTGTGATTAGATTAGATAAGCCTGTGATGAGCCTGTGATTAGATTAGATAAGCCTGTGATGAGCCTGTGATTAGATTAGATAAGCCTGTGATGAGCCTGTGATTAGATTAGATAAGCCTGTGATGAGACGAGCCTGTGATATCCTTTTTTCTTTTTTTTTTTTAAACCAATAGTAGGATCTGCTTACATCAAAAGCATTCTCTAAATGTTTCAGAAATATCTTAAATCTTAGAATGTGGCAAACTCGCCCCCTTTTAGTAAATCCTCTCAGCCACACTTTCCTGCCATTAGCCACCCATGTTCTCATCAAGCAATATAAACACAAGCTTTGTTTAAACACTTTGCTAATGCTGATAAGGATATGACCGCTATTTCCATGCCACTTCACTTAGGTCTTGCTCCAAACATCAAAGCCGACTTCCATCTTCCTTTTCACAAGATTCGGTTTGGAAAAACAACCATGACCAGCCGGTTATGTCCAGTCTTACTACTGGAATATAGAAGTATGCAAGAAATATGACCGTGCTGGTGTGTTTAGGAGACCACTCTTGGAAACTTGGAGTTTGAGGTATATTTTTTGGAATATCGTCCCTGACAAAGTTACTTCTTACCTCTGGAAGGCTTAACAGGACTACATGGATCCTCGTTGTGACGGCATCACTTCATTTCATTTGTGGCAGACCTTGAGGAAAACAAGCTGGTAACCTGCACTACAGACTCATAAATCGTGGTAAAATCCTAAAAAACATTGCCCTTGTTCGTTTCCACCCTCTACCATGGCTGACTGGGGTTTTCTCAGTGAACTGTTTGGGTCACTGCAGGCGCACTCACCCATGTTGGGCCGTCTCTGGCTGCTCCTCATGCTGGTCTTCAGGATGCTGATACTCGGTACAGTGGCCAGCGACATGTTTGATGATGAACAAGAGGAGTTTTCTTGCAACACGTTGCAGCCAGGATGCAAGCAAGTTTGCTATGACCATGCCTTCCCCATCTCCCAGTATCGCTTCTGGGTCTTCCACATTGTGCTCATCTCTACCCCTGCTCTAGTCTTCCTCATGTATGCCATGCACCACCACAAGAAGCACCAGGTCCTGCCGCAAGACTCGACAATCAGCAGTCTGGAAGCAAAGCGGGATTTCCATCTCAAGCGTCTCTATCTAGTCAATGTGGCTTTCCGGATGTTGTCTGAGGTGGGGTTCCTGATCGGACAGTGGAAGCTGTACGGTTTTCATGTCGAGGCTCAGTTCCCCTGCAGTCGCTTCCCTTGTCCTCACACCGTGGACTGTTTCACCTCCAGACCTATGGAGAAGACAGTCTTCCTGCTCTTCTACTTCGTCATCGGAATACTCTCGGCTGTCTCCAGCCTGGCCGAATTCGTTCACATCATCTTCAAGTGGTTCATGAAAAGCTCTGAGGGGATCGAGTCCTTGGTAAAGGAAGATATTGAATTCCAAGAAGAGATTAGTAAGAGGTACTCGAGTAAGCGTGAGAAGAACCAAGCCAGTAGAGTGAAGTTAGGCAGAACCAAGGACGTGCTGCAGTTCTCTGGAAGGATCGGTAAATCAAGAGGGAGCACAGGCTCAAGGAAATCCAGTATCAAAAGCAAGAGCCTTGGAGAACTGATTGTGTGAGGATCATGTTGTTGAAGTGAACACATCTGTATATGAATTTGTGAATGCTGCTGAGAAACTCATCCACTTTATAAGGAACACAGGTACACTTGCACATTCATGCAGTTATCTAAACAGCCATTGAGTATTTCATCAGTCACTGATGTTTGATGTGAACATTAACTGAAGCTCTGGATTTATATATCTGCATGATTTTATGCATTAATCCTGCATGTTCATGAAGTAGACAGTAAGTGTATATGCTACAGAATTTAAACAAGTCACACATATACTGTAAATTGTGTTTACAAACCTTCAGTATATGAACCAATCTGAAAGTATTAAACAATATTTACTCACTCAATAAAGCTACAAATGGATTAAATGAATGATGTGATTTTAATGATCTAAAATTAAACTGTCATGTTAGAACACTGCAGTGGGGTAAGGGGGATATAAAGCAGCCAGGGTCTTTGGTGTGACATCAGGAACTTTCTCTCACCACCCAGTCTCGCATGATTTTACTGAAACCAGTGATCACATGGGGCTTTTATTCCTAACTTCACCAGTTTGGAAGTAGTGCACCATTTGTGGTAATGACTTTATGCAAAACTGATATTGAAAAGAATAAAAGTAGACTGTAATGTTAGTACTGAGCAGTTGATCCCTCATAGTGCAGGAAGCCTACATTAAAAAAAAAATCCTAGAAAAAAGTAGCATAAAAGTCCTTACTTACCTAGGAACCCTATCGCCCAAAATAAGGTATTAAGGTTAAAAATAAATAAACAAACAAATAAACAGGAAACCATTTACTGATAACGCAAGTCAAGAACCTGAATTGACAAAGTTTATTTTTGAAAAAATCAGTAGAAAAAGATAATAGAAAATATTTACAACACAGACAAATAGATTCTCGAACACTTCCACATCAATATTTCTTTCCAAGCTTCGAAGTGTGATCGTTAAAAGCTAAAAGGACCTATAACTGAATGCAAGTTTTAAAACATATGTACAACGCTGGCTTTAAAAGTCATCGTCTGAATCCGAGTCCAGTGTGTAGGTGACTGGTTTTGTGCTGCGTGCCGTTTTCTTTCTGGGTGCCACAGCGGGGGAAGTCAATTCCAAAGAAAAGCTGTCGTCGTCTGCCTTACTTTTCTAAACACAGCAAAAATAACAAGATCTTTGGGTCAGCTGCATCGGGGGTTCTTAAAATGTACAGTGAGCTGTTTATTCATTTATTTTAAGTAACAGCGGTAGAAATCACAATGCAGAATAATATTTGGCTCCTACAGTATATGTAGAAATGTTATGTTTAGTTTTATATTATTTTTCTTTTTCTCATCTCAGCTGATTAGCCTGGAACAGTTACTCCGTTACTCAAAAGCAATTCAGTTATGAAACAAGAGCACAACAAAACTAACATCTATTCCCTAGTTTTAAAATAAATAAATGTTTTATCACGACCATGATCCATCATATTGCCCAACCCTACTATACATCCTCTTCAGCCTTTGTATATTTGTGTATGTTGGAAGTTTGAAAATCTGTTACATATATTGGACCAGACAAATAAATAAGATAAAAAAAATAAATAAAATGAAAACGCGCTCAGTGAAGTTTAGTGTGATCGAGACGTACCTTTCCTGTGACTGCAGCTTTACTTTTGAGGCGGGCCATGAGGTTTCCTCCGTCCGAGTCGCTGTCTGAATCGTCGCTGCTCATGACCACTTTCCTTTTACGCGCTGCTGCTTTTTTGGCTGGTGCAGGGGCAGAGTTGTCGGATTCACTGGACGTGGCCTGTTTCTTGGCTGTGCTCTTTTTAGCGGTGGAAGGTTTGGACAGTGCGTCGAGGATGGATGGCTGCTTGACATCTACAGAATACAAACAGCCAGCATGTTAATGAAGTTTATATTGCTATACCAACATCTTATCAGTCAGGAAATAAAAAGATCCATGTGAATGATGTAAGGACGCTCCTCTGAATATTTTATATCACAGCTCTGTTAAATTCTAACAAGAGTAATGCAAATCACAGGATCATCCTAACATGCTCACTAATACCATCGTTTCCATAGCAACAGCCCATTCACAATCATTGATATTTTAAAGTTGCGTCAAGATGTTGCTGATGCTGAAGACACATTTTCCCCCAATAGAAGAGTCTACAGTAAACAGTAACACCTCTAACATACCTGTCGCTTTCTTTTTGGGGGCAGTGGTGGTCTTCTTCGCCACAGGTTTCTTTGCAGGACCATCAGCTGCTTTCTTCACCACTTTCTCTTTGGGCTTGGGTGGAGGTTTAGAAGCAGTGCTTTCAGCTGCATGCACACACATGTAGACATTAGTAACTTTTCATCAGTAACAATTCTGACTAATATATAATATCCAACTCATCAGACTTCTTACAGGTGAGCATGCTCTTCACTGCCAATGTGTCTTTGTCCAATTTGTCCTCCTTGGTTTTTTTCACAGTTTTTTTCCTGTAAGAGACATTTAGGGAGATCATAACTGAGGGAATGGTTGCAGACATGTCTAGAGATTTCAATCTTTCTTCCACTCCATTACTACATAATTCATGCACAACTTGCTGATGAAATGAACACGAGGATGAAGACTCACGGTGGAGGCGGGGCAGGTGAGTCCTGCTCACTCTCAGTTAGAGCACTGGGTTCTGGGACAAACATGTCATCTTCGTCATCATCGGAAACAATTACTGGAGCTTTCTTTTTGCCCAAACTCTCCCAGTTTCCAGATTCATCCTCACTCTCAGATAGGCAGTACTTCACCATGGCTGAAAGACAAATTCAGATATATTTAACAGAAAAGAAACACACTTGGGTACTGGAATTTAAGAGTTAATCATTTAATAATTTTATAGAATGTTAAAAGTCAGTTCCTGTTCTCACTTATGTTTTAAGTAGCTAGAAACAGGTGCAAAAAGTAACATTACTCAGAAACAGCAAGGTGCAAATTTGAGTTTTTAGAAAATATTTCCACATCAACATTTATATACCTTTAATCACTGAACCAGTCACCGTGAATGAGCTTTTACTAGAGTAAAACTAACACATTAAAACAATCACAAAAATATAAAGCTACACTATTGTCAGAGCTGATGTTATAGAAAATTGATCAACACCTTCAGACCACTCTGGACCATAACAGGGTGTTGAACCTTGCTTACCATTAGCTTTTCTGACATGCCGCTCTCTGGGAGCCATGTCGCCTGCACTTCCAGGCGTGCCGGAATCTTCTTCTCCGCTCTCCTCCTCGTCAGACGACAGCTGTTTCTTCTTCTTGACGGGTTTAAACTGCAGTGTGGTCTGCTTCCCTGACTTAGAACCTAAAAAAGAAAGAACACACCTCAGAGGTCATGGAACCGCAGGTTAATAAGACCAGTGCATTACATGATTCCAGATGAACAGATTCTAATATATTAATACATTTTCTTTCAGTACCTTTATCTTTGGGCTCCTTCTTGACCTTTTTGGTCAGACGAGCAGCGAGTCCAATCTCTGGAGAGTCTCCTGCTTCCTCATCCTCATCGCCAAACTCCATCTTCATCACCACGCTGCCATCACTCTCGGACTGCAGAAACACAGAGGTTTAGAGAGACACACACACACACACACACAGGAAAGTAAAAAACTGTGTTCACAGACACACCTTGAGTTTGCCCTTCTTGGCTCCGCCCTTTTTGACAGCCTGGACCTTCATAGCACTGGTGATGCGCGGAATAACCCGACGGCCCTGGGGGGTGGGCATGGTCTCGTCTTTCACCTTCACCACCTTGGATCTGCCTCCTTTCATTTTGATCTGTGTGACTGAGCTATGGGCAGCTCGCTCAGCCTGCTCCACACGCTGCAGCAAAATAACACCAATTACATCAATTAAAAAAACTGCAATTATGAAAGAGAGGAAAAACACTTAGGAGGATGTTCCTTTGTTGAAAAATAATCAACTTCAAGATCGTAAAAGGCACAAGTATTTTATTCATTATTTATAACATTTAGGTACCTTCACAAGCCATAAATGGCATTATAAAAGGAAACATAGCATTTTTCATCTGTATGCTTTTCATCAGGTCTCTGAAAGGCAGAAATTCAGGCTTACTTCCAGCTCCTCAGTAAAGGCAGCGAGATCCTCCTTCCACAGATCTGTAGGAGACTTCCTCTTCAATATACTCAGCTCGTTCATCTATAACCAAAAACATAATTAAAAATAAATAAATAAATAAATACCCACATGATCCTGTTTAGCTGATGGCTCACATCGTGTTTAAATTTTTATTGTTCATGTCATAGTTACCTTATCATCTCTTTGCTTGCACAGCTCATCTTTCTTCTCTTTAGTGAGGAACCACATGGGCATGCTCAGGAGATAATTATAGTCAGGTCCCGAGGTCTCTTCCTCTTTTTCTCTTTCCTCATCTTCATCATCTCCCTCTTCTGTCATGTCCTGGAAAGAAACACACAGATGTATACAGCTCATGCATGCAGAACAGAGGAAATATCAAGGCTTGTTTCATGTCATATCCTTTGTTAGAGTACCTTCTCCTGAGATTCTTTCCAGGCCTTAACAGGATCTGAGTCATAACCCATCTCCTGCAGCATGCGAATCAGCTCCTTCTTGGGTTTGTTCTCTGAAATACGTAAATAAATAAGCAAAAAAAACACCACCACAATAACTTAGCACTTTAACACAGAATGTTGTCTGAGAAAGAGGACAGTTTGAATCTCACCAATGACGAGCTTGCCCTCGATCTTCTCCAAAATGAAGCGTGCCTGGTTGGAGAGCTTGGCGCTTTCAGCTCCCAGCATTCCGAGAAGCCAGTCCTTCCTTAGCACATAGTATTTCTTACGAAGCTCAAAGAAGTCCTTCATGACGTCCTGCACAGTCTCATACTTCTTCAGGCTGCCCACATGGTCAAACAGCACCTGTAGATGAAGCAGGAGGTTCAGAACGACAGTCAACATTGCCAACCACTCATGGGCTAATCACATATGTGAACAGTGGTTAATGTGTCCTGACTTTACCATGGAGTTGCAAGTGAGTGGGTTCTGGAGCTTGAAGACTTTGTGTAACCCCGCAGCCTCAGCCTCCCGCAGCCTCTCCTCAGTCATTTTGACCACGAAGCGCACAGTGGTGTCCGTGTGGTACTCTTTATAATCCGTGATCAGAGCAGGCACCTTTTCAGAGCCGTTCAGCATCACCTCCAGCACGTTTTCCTTGTAAGTCTAAAGAAAACACAATTTAATGATCCTACTGTGCATGCATTTAAAGTAAAATACACATGATTAAAAGCCGAGTTTAAAATCAGAAAATCTCTATTTTAGTCAGCTATAGCAAGAGTGCTGCCAGGTCTCATACAAGCTTCCAACAAGTTCTAGGAGTTCTATGAGAGTTGCTTCATCTGGGAATACACCATGTGTTACACTATGTAGTGAGTATATACGAATGATTCCTGTGTATAAATTAGGTGTGTTACAGCACTGAACATTTCATATGATTGTCTAACCTAAAAACCACAGCATCATGGAATTAACTAATTGAACATTTAGACACAAACTAGTAATGAAAATCGGAGAAAATATTAGTACAAAATCCTTATACGGGTTCCCTTGCACATCTGACAGCATAGCTGCATGGAATCTGTGATGCTGTAGTATGATTTATGGCAAATCCATAGGGAGGGACTACAAAGATCTTGGTGAATGGAAAAGAAAGACAAATGACCAAGAGTAGTGGACAATAAGATGGCACAAGACTACTGACCTGAGTCCAGGTTTTCACAGGCAACTCAGAGATCTCAATGGTGGTGGAGTCAATAATAGCCACCTCACCACTGTTCATATACTGGTTGGTGGTCAGCTCCTCAATGGTTCCTTTAAAGCCTTTATAACTAGGCAACTGTAAAACAAAACATATATATTCCCTTTCGTTACTTTATGCAATTCATAGGCCATTTTAAATACTGAAAGGAAAATTAGCAGGATCAACAGTTTGACACCAAGCCACTAATCACTGGCTGTTAACCTCCTAACAGAGAAATTAGATTTTTTTTCTGTCTTACAGACAACACACTCAGACACTGTCCTGTAACTAACCATGGGCAGAGGCTCCTGGCCTTCGAGCATACGGTGGATGTTGCTGACAATTTCACGCACGTCATAGTTGGGGATTCGACTAGCCCAGCCTGTGCCAATGCCATCAGAGCCGTTAACCAGTACGAGTGGGATGATGGGAACATACCACTCTGGCTCAACACGCATGTTGTCATCGTAGTTGTACTTGAGCAGGTTGTCATCCACAGCAGGGAAAAGGAGCCGAGCCAAAGGACTAGAGAGAGCGAGCGAGAGAGAGAGATAAGTAGGGCATGAACAAAAAATATTTAATAAATAAAATAAATTAGCCTATTTATCTATTTGAGTCATGCTCAGACCTTAATTAAATTTGAGTGAACTAATTTTGAAATCCACACAACTTCGTTCAATACCTGTTCAACCCAACAGCAGATATGCAGCTAGAATACCATCATAAACGTAGTGTGCGTACCTGAGCATGGTGAAGATGTATCTGGGGCTGGCCGAGTCTTTTCCACCGTGAAGGCGTGTACCGAACTGCCCCAGAGGCTGCAGTAGGTTGAGATTGTTGCTGCCCACAAAGTTCTGTGCCAGGCCCACGATGGTCATCATCAGTGAAACCTAAAACACACGCAAATCAGCTTTTTACTGTTTATTTATAAACCTGCAACCTAGATATTATAGTTAGTAATATACAGTCCAGAGTTACAGAATTCTGCAGTTAGTAAAGTTATAGGGCAGACTTATAGAACACAGAAGAAAAATTAGTTCACCTCTCCATGGTGATAAGCAGACATCTCAGCTACAGAACCAGCGAGCTGGGCCACTTTCACCTCACGCTTATCGTTTCGTTTCAGGCAGCAGAACACTACCTTCCTCTGTCCCGGCTTCAGACCTGACACACAAACAAGAGTTATTTATCAACTGCCCATTTTGAAAAGAAAAGAAAAAACACTGAAATTTACACTAAACATGAGTGCATGTAAGCAACAGGTTCATGCAAACACAGTGAAAGACTTGTCAAAAGGAGATTATGGGTGACCTCTGCAACATCTGCCACAAAGCTCCACCCACCTGCCTAGACTAGAGCATGTCAATGCTGTTTTATCTGAACTGACAGTACTAGCACACAATCTCACGGTGGCTTTTTCCCCCCTCAAGGTGTACTTCTATGAAATATAAGCATCTCACCGTCCACCAGACATGGGATAGATCGTTCGTTGTCCGAGTTGGAGTAAAGCACCAGCTCCTTGTTGACAAAGTCATGGTAGGTGAGTGATTTGGTCTCTTTTCCGTACAGATACTCCTGTGGTCATACAAACACACCAGAATTACAAAATTTGCATTTTTACAAAGTTAAATCAAATCCTTACATCTAATCATTGCCATTCTAACCTCGGGCAAGTTATGCTCCCGGCGCTGTCTCCTGTTGATCATAAAGCTTGTGAGCCACTCCTTTCTCTCTTCAACTTTCTTCTTACTAAAGGCCTAGAGGCAGAGCAAAAATAAATAAATGAGAAATAATGTTTTGAGTGTCAGTTTATACACAAATATTTCTGTAAAACTGCAGTTTATATACCAGTCATTTCTGAAAACATTTGTATATTTAAAAAACAAACAAACAAAGAAGAAGAAGAAGAAAAAAAGAGTGATTACAAGGGTGATCGCCTCGTCATCGGCAGATCCAGAGTATTTAAACGGGATGCGATGTCTCGCCATGTCCGAAAAATACTCTTTAGCCTCCAGGGCTGTGCTGGTACCCAAACCTGGAGGGGAACAACCATCACAAACCAGGTCAGATCAAGTACAATCATCTGTTCAAGAAACTTGTGGCTTTTTGAAAAAACCTTCTCCTCAATTTGTAATCTCTTATGGGAAACCTTAAGCAAAAGTTAAAGGTGGCCAGATTACCATGTGATGTAAAACCGGTGTTGGATTTTGATAGGAAGAGGAGTAAATAAGAATAAGAATTAACAGTAAATTCAGACCCATCACCAAGATTCAATCATGACCCTGTCACCTCAGCATGTGCAGAACTCATATGGAGTAAAGACTTGCTGCTTACATTTAGCGCTGGACTACCACAGGTTTTTAGGGACAAACCTTTGTAGTACTTGATCTTCCATGATTTCAGGTTGCTCTGCTTCTCTTTCCACTCTGTGAACTCTGGGATACTATAAAAGGAGAGCGACTGCTTCTTATTCGATGCCTGGAGAGAGACAAACACGTATGGGTATGATGGTTTGGGTGTATATTTGCATGTTATAGATTATTAAAACTGTACATTTTGAGGCTCACACAATTTCTGTAATTGATTAGCATGCAGGACTTAGTACTGTATAACAATAAGATTTCTAAAGCTTGTGAAAATTTAACACACCTTGATGATGGGCGTAATGAACTCCTCAAGGAAGTTGTGGTGCAGCAGCGAGGGCCAGTTGTGGTGGATGAAGTTGATGAGCAGCCCTTTGATGTGGGAGCCATCCTGATCCTGAAAAAGGTGAAAAACCACGTGTTATAAAAATCAGAACATTATACTCGGTCAGTAAGTGAAATAAAGTTCATGGCTAACCTGATCTGTCATTATCATGAGCTTGCCATAGCGCAGCGTCTTGAGTGATTCGGGGTCACTGTAGTTCTTCCTGTACTGCAGACCCAGGATCTTGATGATGTTATTGATCTCGGCATTCTCCATGATCTTAAACACACACAATGATCGTGCAACTGAATGCATAAGTACAACCATTTTCATATTTAATGACAGAATATTTTGTGTGAAGAGGTTTCAGCACACAACTGAGTACGTGTGTATTCACACCTGTTTGTGAGAAGCCTCCCGCACGTTGAGCATTTTTCCACGCAAGGGGAAAACACCATAGCGGTCACGGCCCACCACGCCGAGTCCAGACACGGCCAGGGTCTTGGCCGAGTCTCCTTCGGTGAGGATGAGAGTGCAGCCGGCAGAGTTCTTACCACCTAAACATACACACAACGCAAAAGCATTTAAGCTTGTAACAAATTCAATTTCAACTGACACATCTGCAAGGTTATGATTCTACACATACAGGCATAGATGATTCATAAGTGTATTGGCCAACCTGTAGAGAGAGTAAAATCTCCTGCATGCTGCACAGTCCAGTGCTTTGGTTACTCACTCCAGCTAATGTAAGATACTTTGTAATGAAGTCTGTCACTGCTAAATGATTCTAATGTAGTTCTAAGATGGTCAGTGCTAAATGATTCTAATGTAGTTCTAAGATGGTGCCCGTACCAGCGTCGTTAGCATCGTCCAGCTTGGGTACGCCCTTGATCTTGGAGTGTTTGACAGCTGAGCACTTCTTATTGAGCTGAGTCTGAGCCTTAAACTTCACCCAGTTCATCACGCTCTCCACAATGCCACAGCTGTTTGCCTGTGAATAGAGAAAACACACAAACGTGTTTACTAACACACACATTTATATTGAAGCTTGGGTCTAGTAATGTCCGATATAATTTTGTGTGTTAGAGAGAGAGAGAAAGAGAGCAAGACCTGTTTGATGAACTTCTCACTGAGTGTACAGGTGGAGCCAAAGCTCTTCTGCTGCAATGTCATGTTCTCTTTGGTCTGCGAGTCAAAGCTGGGGTTCTCAATCAGGCAGTTCACAAATAGCCACATGTGGTTCTTCACCTGAAAGACACACACAGGTAAAGCTCAGTGTTTGAGGAAAAGGCACTCAGCACAAGTTAATACATTCAGTTCGTTCAGAACAGCATGTGTCTTGAGTTACCTGGAAGGGCTTGACCACCACACCACCTTTGTTCTTTTTCTTCACCACCTCAATCATCTTGGACACGATCTGGTCAGCCACATAGTCTGTGTGTCTGCCACCCTGAAGTACAAACACAGATTTTTAACAGTTCTAATATAGAGAGCAAGCTAGGCTAGTTAGTTAGCTGAAATTAGACAACAACTTTTGCTAAACAGCCACAAGACTGTTCAAGCAGCTAGGAGCTAACTTTTATAATTCATGACAGACTTTCATGTAAGTTGTACATTGCAGAGGGTGTGTGCACCTTGGTGGTGGCAATGCTGTTGACGAAGCTGACTTGCTGGAAGCCCTTCTCGCTCATGGCGAGACAGACCTCCCAACGCGGGTTCACTATCTCGTGCACTACAGTAAGGGGAGAGCCCGTCTCGTCCGTTCTGTCCTTCACATACAGGTCCACATAGCTGCGGAACCCACTCACCTGAAACGCACAATTAAAACTTAACATTAAGTCTCAGTGAACTGGTTGAGGTATTTCAGAAGGCACAAAAGCAGAGTAGGAGAGGGAGAGCACTTACAGGCAACTTGGTGCCATTGAGATACACCTTGACACCTTTGCTAGAGCCGGCAATGTCGTACGCGCGCCTTGTCAGCAGCGCCACCGTGTCACGGTCCAGAGACACCATCTTGAATTTGGACAAATCAGGCTGGAAGGAGATGCATGTGAAGTCTTCACCACTGAAGGGCTTGATTTTGGCCTCGTCTGCACGACCCATGTTGTTGAACCACGTCTGCAGAGTAGAACATTTCAAATAATTAATTCAAACTGCATCTTTACGGAACAGTCCTAATATTTAATAATAATTTATAAATACACATACACAGTGTTTGACATATATAATGTTAAGTGAAGAATAAAACATTTTCATGCAGTAATTGTAAAATAAAATTTGAGATGTTTTCCCATGAAAGCATTCCTCCAAGTGTTTTAAATTCTATCATTGAAAAGCTACATAAACACCCCGAGATTCAGACCTGCTTGAAACACTGCTTGGACTCCTTGCATGCCGTCTCCACAGTGAACTTTGTGCTGAAGATGTTGCACAGCTTGGCACCATATCCATTACGACCACCTAGTGGAGAAAGGGAAGAAGGGGGAAAAATAAAAGAGCAATCCATAAGAATAAAGCACATCTCACAGCACCAGGGCATGACTTTTCAGGCAAGATCTGCATCGTACCTGTGACCTTCTTTTGGTCGTCATCGTAGTTGCTGGAGGTGAGCAGCTGGCCGAAGATGAGTGCCGGCACATACACCTTCTCCACTTTGTGCTCCACCACAGGAATGCCCTTCCCGTTGTTCCAGATGCTGATGGCGTTGTTCTCTCTGGCGTGGGGCAAAAACAGATCATAATGGTACATTTTTTTTTATTTTAAATTTATCACCCCATAAACATTTAAAGAAGATTACGACACTCACGGGTCAATGGTGATCTTGATGCAGTTCATGCTGCTATCTCTCTGCTTGTTATCTGCAGCATTGACTGGAAATTAAATAAAACTGAATTTAAAAAAATTGCAAGAAAAACACAAACAAAACACAATAAAGCAACGTGTAATTATATTTCCACCAAGATCAAAAGACCATCACATCATCACAAACTTTCAGGCCAAGTATAACAGGCCCTGTATTTTTTTTTATTTTTTAATGAAAAACACTTCAGGGATTATTTACTACAACAGCCAACAAATAAACCACTACATGAAAAGTATGTATATATTGTATATAGTTACGGCTAGGCAAGCCATAACAAGTGCTTCACATGTAATGATGGAGCAGAAACTAAAATAAAATGACACTAAATCAATGACAGAGACTAGCGCGTTGCATGATACAGAGACAGCATGAAGTACACAGCATGTCACTTCAGTAATCAAGGTTCACACCCAGACGCACCTAGGATCTCGTCGAAGATCTTGTAGAGGCCGGGGACAAACGTGATGTCCCTGCAGTTCAACCCGACCCCTTCATCAAACACCCACATTTGCTATAAAAAAAAAATGACAAGAAAATAGGAGACATGAGTATTTAGTAACACAGATGTACAACATACTTCCACAAAAACGTTACCATCATGTATGGAGATCCTCCTTGAGGCAGATGTGCATGCGTTTGCATGAAAGAGAGAGAGACTTCCAACTATACAAGAACACGTACCTGTGTGACGGGCTCCACAGAGCCGATGTAGGTGTCCGGCCGGAGCAGGATGTGCTCCAGCTGAGTCTTCTTCTGGTAGATGCGCTCCACGGAGAGACGCTTCTCATCCTTCTTTGGCTTGCTCAGGGCCTTGTTCTCGAACAAAGACTGAGAAGATTGAGAGGAGACACATTAGAAATCTGCTACAAGAGCAACTGCACCACATGGACTGTTAAAGTCACTTTCTTCTGAAAAAAATAAAATCAACTCTGCTTCATCACATCATTCCACCAATAGAAATGGCCTTTATTTGCCACATATGCATTACTGCACAGTGAAATTCTTTCTTCGCATATCCCATCCTTGGAGGTTGGGGTCAGAGCGAAGGGTCAGCCATGATACAGCACCCCTGGAGCAGGGAGGGCTAAGGGCCTTGCTCAAGGGCCCACTGATGGTTCTTCTATGTCTTTATTTTTATTGAATGTTGTAGGTTTCAGAAACACATCATGTGATCATGTTCCCTCTCCCTGAGTTTCAGCATAGCGCCCCAAAGTGCTAGCTTTACTATGTTCGTGACGTCATTATTATACTTAAAGTTTAATTGACGTGTTAAGTGAACAGAAACGCTAGCAAACCTTATGTTTATCTAATGGAGGATCTGAATACTGAACTTTCCATATAAACTAGCACAGAAAGTTCTAGTAAAATTTTTAGTAATGATGCTAAAGTCGATTCCCTTCAATTCAGTGCCATTGTGTCGGAAAGGAATTTATGCTAGTGCAGCACGCGCACACACACACACACACACAGAGAGAGAGAGCTCGTGTGGGGTAAAATAGATATTTCTGAAATAAGTTTTTAACTCCCAAACTAAAACACTTATACCCGATAAATCCACCATGACACTCTGCATATAAACTGTAACTAACGGTTTTTTACCTTCAGTGGTCCTTCCGCCGTGGCCATTTTAACCACCTCAGGCGCTCGTGTTTGCCTTTCAAAGTCGAATTATTTGGGTAAATTAAACGCAAAGTTGCCGCTTCAGAGCGTGCAAACGTCCTGCTACTGAATTACACCTAAAAACAAACCGTCTCCTATCTTATTCGCTCTGCATTAATACGTCCCTACTGCAAACCGAGCACCAGCTAACTAACTGCAGCGGCGCGCGAGCTGAAGATATTTTCAAATTTCAAACCGAACGCAACCCCTCCGCTTCGCCACAGCGTAACCAATCAGAGTGGAGAGGAGGCGGGCCTACGTGGCATGAATAGTTTTTGAATCGAAAACGATAATCTAATCGATTTTACGTGTATTTATTATTATTATTTTAAACAGTTTGAGGGAAATAAGTGCTGTTTATATTCAGTGCTGCTCATATCACACTGATCGCCGTATCGTGCTGGGAATTCCGAATCTTTTCCAATGATTCAACGCAGTCGGTTCAGCTCTTCAAGAAGAGTCGACTCTTTCTGCGCCCAAACGGCTCCTTGTCGTTTTCGCTAAAAAACTGTCTTAAAGGTGTAAAAATATATTTTGTACGAATAATCATGAAATATATGTCAAACATGATTCAAAACAATGAATTGTCATGGAATTAGGAAAAGTGTATTAAGCAAGTGAGGAAACTGGTTTGTTTCTGTGTAGAGTTTGCATGTTCTCCCCGTGCCTGTGTGGGTTTACTCCGGGTACTCCGGTTTCCTCCCACAGTCCAAAAACATGGACATTAGGTTGATTGGTAATTCTAAATTGCCCATAGTGTGAGTGTGTGTGTCATTGTCTGTCTATATGTGTGGCCCTGTGATGGACTGGTGACCTGTCCAGGGTGTACCCCTGCCTCTCGCCCAGTGTGCGCTGGGATAGACTCCTGCAGACCCTAATTAGAAATAAAGCGGGTATAGAAGATGGATGGACAGATGGAAACCAGTTTGGAGAACTTACTTCCGGTCCGATATCCATTAACATTTAGAGATGTAAATCTTGGATGCTGGTGTTTGTCTACAGTCCTGCTATCAGGTTAATTGTACATGCTAACTACATATGGTAGAAAGTTTTGCATCAGTAAAAGTTTTTATTTACATCACCGTGTGTTCTGTATCAGCACCTAATTTTCATTTTTCCTTGAGTTTAGATCTTGTCTTTTATTCTTTTATTCCTTTTATACCTCACCATACGATACATGCAAAATGCTTTTCGGCTCAGTGTGGCTGGCACTGTCGATTCAAATTTTATTTGTCACATACATAATGGTACACAGTATAATATGCAGTGAAATGCTTACATGACTGTTTTGACCCTTGAAAAGGAAAAAGGAATAATAAGGACAGAAAAAGAAAAGCATAAAATATAAAATACAAAATCTAAAATAAAAAACTACAATTTTTACAGTAGGTAAAATAAAATAAAAAAAAAAAAAAAAAAAAAATATATATATATATATATATATATATATATATATCTATATATATATATATATATGTATATGTAATAATGTATGGTATAATATGTATATGGAATATGTTTATATCTATCTTAAGTAGTGATGTGTTATTTGTGAACGAATCAAGCTGTTTCGGTCTTTAAGATGTCTCTTTTAAGTGAAAAAATGATATATTTGAGGAGGAAACTCGGATCCTGTGACTCTCTCAGTGAAATTTCATCAGCATGCAGTATTTAGATTTATGTACCACTTGCTGGGTGTGTAAATAGATTATTTCAAAAATAAAACTTGCACGGATCTGTTTAGGATCCGAAAGAATCGACTCTTACTGATGAGCTGAGCCAAGTGCAGAAAAAAAGAGCAGAGATTCCCATCAGTGAGCTAGTCTTTAAGTGGAAATAGAGGATGGACTGATCCATGGACATGCATTACGTTACCCCTCCTCCATTCTCTCTCTCTCTCTCTCTCTCTCTCTATCCCCCACATCATCTCATCACAGCCTTTGGGTGTGAACAGAGCTGTTGTCCTGGACTCTGATGCTCCTCATATCTCGGAGAGTGTGCTTCTGTACGCGTGTGTAAGTGTGTATATTTGTGTGTGTGTGTGTGTTTGTTTGTTTGTGTGATTGTAAATGAAAGAATCAGCTTGAGATCTAATCGGCATGTCAGGCATATGAGCAACTCTATGGGACAGAGCTTCTAACCTGAGGTGGGTTACTCACTTCCTTCATTCTCTCTCTCTCTCTCTCTCTCTCTCTCTCTCTCTCGCTCTTGCTTTATTCCATTTGCTTCAATGAAAAATGTATGAATTTTTGGTGCCTTCAGTTCAGTAAAAGGGAAATGCTCCTAACTACGCCTCTCTGAAGGTATTTTGAAAAATTTAAGCACAATCTAAGAAAGCAGCACAAACTCTTGATTTAGTAAGTTTTGCACCATAATAGTGTTTTTTGACTCCGGTTTTGATTGTATTACAGTTTCAGAGCCATGAAATATGGAAGCGCTACATGTAGTTTTCGTTGTGTTTCGTTTCGTCTTTGTTGTCTTGTCATTTTCGAGTTGCTCAGCTGTCACATAAATGTTAAATATGGTTATTATCCTTTTGTGCCTGTGCTGTGAAATGCTGGTCTCGATTATTGTGTTGTTATCTCGGGGTGAGTTTTAGAGATAATACTATACAATGGAATAAAACACAACGACACAAAATTGTGCTCTCGTAGGAAAATAATCAACAGCAATGAATGTGATGAAACTCCACCTACCACCCTGAAGGTGATTATATTCCTATATATTCCTATAACAGCACAATTATATTCCTTTTACACCACAGCCACTTCACAACAGATACAGGTTTTTGATTTATGAAAGAATGACAGATCATCACTTTTGTCTGTTTATTAGTTACGTGTAATGTTTTGGAATGTCCACGTTCCGGTACTCACTTACGCTATAGCAGCTATAAACAGTCGTTCCCCCGACAGTCTATCTGTTCTCTTCTTCATGAATGAGCTGTTACTATAGAAACGATAACATCTCCGAACAATTCTATCCGAGGTCGTCTTATAGAAAAGGATCAAGTTTATAAATGCACGTCATTTGCAATTTCTCTTAGTGTCAAGGATTATTTGCTCCACGTTTTTTGTTAGCGTTTTTTTGTTTTGTTTTGGTGCTGTTGTTTTTTTTTTTTTGCTCAGTGAAAGCAGGAACAGATTTGCTGACCGATGCAGAAGTCAGTTTTATCTTCACCCATCTCCATATTGATTTGTTTGCTATAGCATTTTCCCGGCCTGTCAGCTACTTAGCAGGGATGCTGTATAGATGTGTGTGTGTGTGTGGGTGGGTGGGGGGTGGGGGGGCAGGGTTTTTATGGCCATTAGCTTCGTATCAGAGGTGCACTGATGCATTATGGGGGCTTATTGTAATACAAATTGAGTTGAGTCCCTTGACAGAGAAACGATGTGTGTAATATCATTTTTTAAAATGTGTCCCCAAATTTATGTGTGTGTGTGTGTGTGTGGGTGTGTGTGGGTCCCCTGAATTTCATGAATTTTTATTCCCCACAGAGTTCTTGCTTATTGAGCATGCTCTTGGCTATGGGTGGAGGGGCAGCCCTTGACGCTGAGAACACCTGGCTAACACTTTTATGTTAGCTGAATGAGCGTTACGCTTTAAACTATTTGTATTGGCATGCCATAATGCACATACATAATCTCCCTAAAAAAAAGAAACTTGTGTATTGTTGGAACGTTTTGAGGAAAGTTAACACAGACGTCTTTACAAAGGTACAACCTTGTATCGCAAAGCTTTTTTTTTAAACAGTGCAGCAACATCATTTGTGGTAAGGTTACAACCTAATGTTCTGATAATCGTACACTTTCACATAATCTGCAGAAATGATACAGACTATTCTGTAAGATACGGTATTTATTACTTAACTGTTAATCACTTTAAACAATAAACGAAGCAACTTAAGTCCACAAGTTCTACAAGATCATGAGATCATCTGTGATATAATTAGCTTTAAAATATAGATACCATGAGAACATGAGATAATCTGAGAGACAATAAGCTTTAAATGAATGGAGATACCATGTGAGCTTGAAGTATTCTGAGATCAGTCTTTTAATTAAGAGACCATGAGATAATCTGAGATACACTGACTTTAACATGAATACACCACGGGATTATGAGATACAATGCGCTTTAAATGAAGATCCTTTCAGGCCTTGAAATAATCTGAGATACAGTGGGCTTCTAAATTAAGATCCTAAGAGACTATGAGATAATCTGAGATGCCGTGATATTAAAATGAATACACTTTTTCGAATATGAGATAATATGAGATACAATGAGCTTTCAATGAAGCTACTACAAGGTGATATACAATTAGTTTTAAATGAAATCCTTTGAGGCCTTAAAATAATTTGAGATACAGTGGGCTTTTAATAAAGATCCTAGGAGACCATGAAATAATCTGAAATACCGTGATGTTAAAATGAATACACTATGCGAGTATGAGATAATATGAGATACAGTAAACTTTAAATGAAGATCCTTAAAGGAAGGCCTTGAAATAATCTGAGATACAGAGGGCTTCTAATTAAGATCCTAAGAGACTATGAGATAATCTGAGATACAGTGATGTTAAAACGAATACACTATGCGAGTGTGAGATAATATGAGATACAATGAGCTTTCAATGAAGATACTACAAGGTGATATGCAATTAGCTTTAAATGAAGATCCCTTGAGGCTTAAAAATAATCTTAGATACAGTGGGAATTTAATTAAGATCCTAAGAGACCATAAAATAATCTGAGATACACTGACCTTAAAAAGAACATACCATGGGATTATGAGATAATATGAGATACAATGAGCATTCAATGAAGACTGAATGGGTCTTCAAATAATCTGTGATACAGTGGGCTTTTAATTAAGATCCTAAGAGACCATGAGATAATCTAAGATACATTGACCTTAAAATGAATATACCATAGGATTATGAGATAATATAAGATACAATTAGCTTTCAATGAAGATCCTATAAGGCTTTGAAATAATCAGAGATACAGTGGGCTTCTAATGATCCTAATTCTATTAAATACTAACAGCAGTGAACGAGGGCTTTATAAAGATTAATACTTGCTGATCAGCTGATGTATTTAGTATAAGGAAAGGACAAGCTGCCCTGAGGATTGAGTTATAAACAAGGTTCAGAGGAGGATAATCGATGTGGTTAATGGTACCATGAGACCTGTTATAAATGAAGGATTTGCTGCTTATTTAGGCAGAGATTTATTTTCCTTTGCAGCATTCGATGTTTAGTTTATGCTCTTCATTATTATTATATATTTGGAAGACACCAGATGGCACAAAGACTCTGCTGGCCTCTTCACCCAGCCAAAGTATGTGTGTGTGTGTGTGTGTGCCAACCTCTCTGGACCTGACCAACTGGTCAACACTGTGTGTGTGTGTGTGTGTGGGTGTGTCTGAGAGAACAGATAAGGTGGACAGCAGGATGACGTGATTTATTAAAATAAATATTACCAATTTTTATATACATAAACATATCTAAAAAATAAATATATGTGTAAATATGTTTCTATTAATGAAATGTAAATAGGCTCAATGTTGCAAATGTGCTAAAATGCAATAAGTTCTCATCAACATGTCATTAGTGTATGAATTATTAATGACTAATGAATCATTTAAATCAATAAAATAATCTTTAATCTTTAATCAATAATCTTTATTGATTTTTAAGATTGGTCAGCCTTAGATATGATTTTTCAGAAAAGATTTTACGACGATTCAGCAAGAAAAAATAAAATGAATACTGATTAGGATCAATTTAAATCCTACAGTTTGATGAAAATCATATTTTTAGATGACGCTTATCAAAGCGATGTAATATATTTTGTATGTTTTATAGCTATATATAAAATGTTAAGGCGATATAAAAATGTCAAATTTATTTCTTTAGTATAAACAAATAAATTTATTTATTTATTATATATTATTTTTAATTGAAATTTCTAAAAAAATATTTCAACAAATATGCATATGTATTTTTTTTTTTTAAATGTCAGGGATATGATTGTGATCATTATAATAAATGTTTTTTTTTAAAATTGAAAATCAGTAAATATGATTAATAAAAAAAATTACATTAAATTAAATTAAATGTTAGTTAAATTAAATTAAATGTTTTTTGACTGCATGGGTATTAAAAATTAAATAAAAATTAGCAAAAATTGAATGTAACTACGTGTAATTAAAAAAAGAAAGAAAGAAAATAATCCGGATATATTTTTTGGTCTGTAGATAAGGTCATCATGTCCTCCACCCCGCTGGCAGAGACGGAAGAAGATGTGTTTGGTGAGTGACCTCCTCGCTCTCTTCCCTTCCCCCTTTCCTCCTCCTCCATTAGAGCATCATCCCAGCCTTTAATGTCCACACACTCAGTGCGTTTCGGCCTGAGAGTGGACCATCAAACCCACTGCTAGCAGCCTGAAACAGGATCCCATACAGCACACGTGTTCTCTTCCTCCTGCACTCCTTCACATCTCTGTTCCTCCTCCACTCTCTACATGGGTGCTGATGCTCTACATCTTCTTTCTGCTTATTGTCTGTTAGACTTGCTCTTTTCCTCAATGGACTTTTCTAGATTTTGTACAGTGAAGGTTGCTGACGTCTTTACTGTTCTCATCATTTATTGTTTTCTCTGCCATTACAGCTCTATACTCCAATTACACATTACACTACACTACAATTACACTATACTTCAATTACACTACACTACACTACAATTACACTACACTACAATTACACTACACTATACTACAATTACACTACACTACACTACAGTTACACTACACAACATTACACTACATTACACTACACTCTATACTACACTACACTACACTACAAGTACACTATACTAGGCAATAGTAAACTATACTGCAGTTACACTACACAACACTACACTACAAATAAACAACATTACACTACACTACACTAAACTACACTACACAACACTACACTTCACTACAAATACAATTACACAACACAACACTACACTACAATATAAATACCAACCCTGAAAGCTTTATCTTTGACTCTGGGCTCTTCATTTGCACTGAGTTTGACAGCAAGCAGTTTCTACATATTGATTATATTTTGTGTCTGCTACATTTTTATTACACACACACACACACACACACCCACCACACTTTTTGAGAAACTTCATGTGAAACGTAAGCTAACAGAAGATGAACTCTTCTTCTACCTCATGATGTCAACAACATGCAGTCAGTGACCCAGTGTACAGTTAGGAGAACGTGTTCAGCAGTTTAGACGTACTCAAGCAGAGTTCTACAGGCTTCAGCAAAAATCTCTTTTTCTCAGCCTTTGTGTGGAAAACTTCCTCTTCTTCTTCTTCCACTTATTATTATTACTACTGTTTATTGAAGTAGTTCGGATGTATTTTTGGTGTATTGGTCATTAATCCCTCTTTCTTCTCTCTATCTTCCACCCAAACCTGTTTGTTATAGACACACTGGCTGCTCTCACATTTCACCTTATATTTTTTGAATAACTTTCCAGTTTGATGTAAGAGCATCACAGATCTTGAGTCAAATATTGGATTTTGTTTTGTTTGGTTTTGTGTTTTGGTCATTTACACATATACAAGGTTGTATGGGTGCTGGTGGCTCAGTGGTAGGTTTCTTGCCTACCATGTGCATGGCCCAGGTTCGATTCCCAGGCAGTGCCCAAACCCCAGCCACTGGATGCAGTGCTGGTCCCAAGCTGGGATAAAAGTGGGAGGGTTGCAGGATATACATGGTCTGAAGGTTTCTTCCACATGCCATCTAAGGGAGGTTTTCCTTGCCTCAGTCACCTCAGGCTTGCTCACTAGGGATGATTTTGTCTAACATCTTGGACATTTGTACTATGTTTCTTATTTTCTGTAAATGTCCATTGTTTAAAGCGCTATACAAATAAAATTGAATTGAAATTGAATTGAATATTGCTAATAGACAAAAAAAATTTATTATTATTTTTTTTTACTATAAGGATGCCTGAGCCATTTGCACTACAGTGTCTATAAGATTATTTTGTCCTTGGCCTTGATCCCAACCCTGGATGCAAAGCCGTGGATCTTGTGAATTATCTCATTTAAAATTCTGGAATTAAAGCTCGAAAGAGCTCGAACAAGATGACATCACAGCATAGTGTTAAATTCAGCTAGGTTAAATAATGCGCTCTTGTGTAATAAGGACCTTTTTAGAAGACTTAGAAGCAGATGACTTAACTCGCTTTCTGGAGCTTATGGTGGCTGGAGGCTGAAAAATAATAATAAGGCTCGAATTATCCAGGAACAGCTCTGATGCTTTATGAGTTTGGCTAGAGGGCAGATGTAGTGTCTTCACATTCCTCAGTCCTTGCTAAAGCACCTCGAATTTCTTCATACTCTGTGTGTGTGTGTGTGCGTGTGGGTGTGTCTGAAAGGGATATCGTTACATCATTCACTTTGGTAATCTGTGGCTGCTGACAGTTTAATAGAGCTCCAGCCTTGCTTTACGACATCACTATGTTTTACGGCTGCTAAGGCATGCATGCGTGTGTGTGTGTGTGTGTGTGTGCGCGCGTGTGTGTGCGTGCATGTGTGTGCATGTGTGAGAGACACAGAAAGAATAAGCCCCACCATCTGATGCCTATTCAGGTTGTGCATCTACAGTAATGATTCTCATCATGGTTTTTCTGTAAGATTTGACAGACGCAGTGCCTGAGACCGAGCGACTGGACAGCAGCCTACAGAAAGCTAAAGCTCAGCTGTCTATCAAAACCAGGAGGCACCGTCCCTCCAGGTCCCGTCTCCGGGACAGTCTCAGTTCGACAGAGGGAGATGACAGCCTTGATGGAAAGGTCTGTTTGTGGGGGGTCTAATTTTACTAATGTAGAACAAAATATAATTTGTGAAGTGTGACTAACCAAGGTTGTGTGTATTCACATGCACCAGAGCTACAGTGGCCTGTTGTCCGGCTCCTGCTCACCTCTCCATGTGTCCCTGCGCTGCCCCTCCCCCTTGTCTGACTTCCATCCTTCCTCCTCTCCTGCACGGAAGGATCAAGCCTTTAACTTTGAGATAGCTGAGAGTGAAAAGAAAAAACAAAAGCGAAGGAGTGCATGCTTACCATATCCCTCATCTCCAACCCCCCTGATCAGGGGGGACCAGGAGGACCACACCCCTATGCACCACAGGGACCATATTATGCAGGACCAAGAGGATAGTCTCCTACTGTGCCAGGGGGATCATCTAAACCTGCATATCAAAGAGAACTACCACCTACAACACAGGGACCGTCCTCAACTGCACCCGGAGGACCGCACTGACCTTCACCAAGGTGACCCTCTCCTACGACACCTGGAGGACCACACACACCTGCAGCAGAGGGACCACACCCACCTCCGACAAGGTGACCATATCCAACTGCAAAAAGGGGACCATTTCCAGAAGGACCGTGCCCACTTGCAAAAGGGGGACCATTTCCAGAAGGACCACACCCACCTGCAAAAAGGGGACCATTTCCAGAAGGACCATGCCCACATGCAAAAGGGGGACCATTTCCAGAAGGACCAAACTGACCTGCAAAGATGGGACCTTTTCCAGAAAGACCACACCCACCTGCACAACAGGGACCATCTTCAAAAGGACCAAAGCTCTCTGCACAAGAGGGACCATCTCCAGAAGGACCAAACCCATGTGCGCGAGAAGGAACGGGTCCAGATACTTGAAGAGAATCATTCTCCCCTGCACCAGAGGGAATACTCTCAGAGTGAAGGTAGACATTTTGAATAAGCAAGGTTAACTTCTCAGGCCTAAAGCTCCCAGTACAGTTTTTACTATCGTAACACACTTTAAAGTGCAGATCTTTTAAAGCACATGAGTGACTGGTGGAACACAATGGGATGAGGGTAGAGTGCTTATTGATTTGTGGATAGAAACAGATTTAAACCTTTGGCATTAAGAATACATGACGTCTCCCATTCAGAGGACGAGCAGCTGGTCTTGTAAAACTCAAGTTGAAGATTTGTTTTCTCATTTCAGGTTGTTTTCTTGATTACATTTCTAAACTGATGCAGTCACCATTTTTTAGCCATAACCTCCCAGGCTAAGATCAGCTTCTGAAGTCAGTCTAACTCAGTCTGGCAGATTTCAAGAGGGATTTTCAGCCAACAGTCCATCCATCCATTTTCTATAACCACTTTATTCCTAATTAGGGTCATGGGGATCTGCTGGAGCCTATCCCAGCACACATTGGGCAAAGTGCATGGGCACACTCTGGACAGGTCGCCAGTCCGTCATAGGGCCACATATAGACATTTGAACCCAGGACCTTCTTGCTTTGAGGCAAAAGTGCTAACCACTAAGCCACTGTGCTGCCCCAGCCAACAGTCATTAGCTACTAATGTAATAGAACTCAATCAAGGGAAAGTGGGCAATGGGACACAGGGATAATGTGGTTCCATTTGGTTCCATAATGTGGTTGAAATGTTTACTAGGCTTCTGCACAAAGGTATTTTACTGTATATAGGGCTGAACATATAGAGTCTGTATATGGAAATGGAAGAGACTGTTACGGGCATGACTTAAAGTCCAAATGCCAACACACGACTAATTCACCACCATAGACTGTGTTGTTGACATTTTGGCAACATTTTGTCTTGTGATTGTTCTTCTTTGCCTAGCTATAGCTGGAAAACAAATCCATAACACTGAGTAACCCTGGAGTGTTGTACGTTAATGACATGACCTTATTATTTATGTTCAGATGACGCTCGTGATATCGGTTCGGATGAGCCGAGCAGCCCGACGGTCCTGCTGGACAAGAAGACCAGGAGGCGTTTCCTCGATCTCGGGTCAGTGAGATTTTTATCCTGTGGATATTCTGAATTCTGGATTCCTTCTGGCAAAGGAATGACTGCTTATAGCTGCTATAGCATAAGAGATAACTTTGTTTTGTGGAAGTTCTGTAACTATAAACGGATAAAATGACAACATACACTACGTTCTTTAGTTAATTAAAGGTCCTGCAGTATGAGAAGAATTTAACACTTTAGAATGGAGTCTTATAGAACTTCCGGGAGGTAACAGTAAGTCTGCTGTAGTTTTCCTAATCAGTGGACCATTGGACTGTTGTGTTTCTTTGTACAGGGTGACTTTGCGTCGCACATATGGAAAGGTCAGGAGGGAGCGAGCCAGCAGACATGCCGCAGAAAACCGGTACGGGATCAACGTGCTACAAAACATCTGCATCCATGCATGTATATGTACATGGATTTATTCTGATCACATGGTTGGTTGTAGGGAGCCGGACAGTGCAGAAAGCCGATCCTCACGTTCCTCTGGTCCCCCGTTTGTGCCTTTCTCCTGGCTGACGGAGAGAATAAGGGGCTCTGGTTCTCCGAAGAACTCCAGCCAATCCCCAGCCAAGTCTCTATCAGAGGTTACCTTGGAACTTGGTGTTTTCTTTTTACATTCACTTAGATTCCTATTTAGTTTTGACTCTTGTGAACTTTATAGTGCTTTTTGCCACAGATAGGGGGCCAAGCACCAAAGGTCATTAAGCAGTCTATTGCAATTGTACATAGACTGTTCAATTGCAGAATTTTTCTCTTAACAAGTTACTAACTATTAACTACTCTCTGTTTCCCTTTTCCTTTTGGAAGGACGAGGAATTAAAAAACGACAGCAGGTCCAGCAGGAACGAGTCATCGCAGCCGTATCAGAGCCTTTCTGACCACTCTGATGAGGTGTGTTATATATTTTCAGCAGTGTATTTTTTCTATCCACAAAATTTTCATGGCCAGTGCTTGTGGCAAGTGATGATGTGTTTTCCAGGGAAGGGATGAACACGCAGAACCCCGCGTTGTCAAAAAGAAGACCATCCTGCCGTTCTCATCAGGCGGAAGAGACAGGACAGAGAAGCAGAACGGCATCCAAAAAGACAAGAGGGACAACGGACACGACGGGGACGGACAAAAATTACTGACCTCTCAATCACAGTGCAAGCATTTTGATTTATGAGTAAATTCTTCCTATTGATTTTCAGCTGTAAATACTGTAGGACCTCTTATTATTGTAACTTATTCAGACATAATACTAATAAAATTTTTTGGAAAATTTACAAATTAAAATGAACGTGTCATCAAATTGTTGGAGTCATAAAATGCATAAAAGCAGAATAAAATATCAAGGTAGCAGAGTAAATGATATAATCTCATATCAGCTTGCTTAATAATAATAATAATAATAATAAGGTGTAATGCATTTTTATTACTACTGCATTTTGCCTTCACACATTCTTCACCTGATGTGTGTTAATGCAATTGCATGCAAAAGTTTGCACACACTTAAAAAAAATGTAAAAGACAGAGAAGTTGGAATTTACATTACATTAATGTTCCTTCATTACCTTAAATACCAAACAGTAATCAAATAAAAAAAGACAGAGTGGCATGACGAAGCATAGTCACTGTTCCAACCCAGACGTTGATTATTTTCTTACAGCAACATCGCATGAAGTGTTTTATTCCTCTTACATCACAGCAATTTGCCAACATTAACAATTAAAAAACATTCAAGAACAGCATGTAATCAGTTTTTTATCCAGTTATAGCTACATTTAATGCTGTTGCTGTCGACTTAGCTTATGTTATCACTTACATTATACTGTTGCACTATTTCTGTGGGTAAATAAAAAAGGTTTATCATTTTTTTCTATTCAAAAACACACTGTGATGCAGATATTTGCACTCTTTTTTTATATAAATCAGACAAGCAAAGGTGTATTTTTAACATGGCAGACACACACACACACACACAAACGCTTTTGCTCTACCTTCAGGGAATAAACCTGAATGAATAATATCAAAAGAACCGCATAAATTCGTAATAAAAAACATAAATTTCATTCTCTCTCTCTCTCTCTCTCTCTCTCTCTTTCTCTCTCTCTCTCTCACACACACACACACACACACACCAGCAATATATACAAGATGCCTTAAGTTTAAACTGTAAAATATTTACTACTTTCCTATTTGTGTGTATTTTCAGCCTCTCTATTTTCGAAAATCTCTTCCAATAATGAAACATATCCCAACTTCTAGGTAAAATATTAAGTAAATTATATATTTTTTCACTCTATCCCCAATTTGTTCCTGTTCATTTTTCTTTATTATTTCTCTAATGTTTTTTTTTCTTTATGTAACAACAACAACAACAACAACAACAATAATAATATATACAAAGAAGCTGATTGAATCAACCACTTAGACGATTCGCAGCTTGCGCTGGCCAATAGAATTAACTCCTACTCAGTGGTGCAAATTCTAACCAATCAAATGACACGGTATTACTTTCAAAATGGCGACAACTGAAAATAAATGGTGCGAGTCTGCGAGTCCTTATTTCCACCCGTATTCCGAGAAATCCCGCCTTCTAAGCCAGGATTGGTTACTACAACCGTCTGTTTGACAATACTCTAATATGATTGGGGCGTTTACAGAGCTTTATCAGAGTGCTAGCCAATCGTATCACACAAGGCGGACTTTGGCAGAATAGGTGTGAGGAAAACCATAACTGCCTGTCTGAATGAAATTAAAAAGCTTGCGATAAAACGTATTCTTATTTCGGAGTAAAACAAGATCAGGTAAGTATCTGCTACAAAATGCGTATTTTAACATTAGCCTAATATAAATACATGGTTATATTGTGCTGATTTGAAAACGTATTGCTCTTACAGCGTTAGCCGCTAACCGGCTAATACTGAGGAAACAATAATTAGGTAATAGAAAAGTTAATGATCGGGTTTAACAAATCCAGTTAACTACAGGAGTCTAAAAATAAAACCCAGTCCAGTGTGCTGTAGATGAAGCTATAGTAAGGCTAATGCATGATTATAAGCATGTATAACCACCTATTAGCATCATGCCACTAGTTAGTGCACTAATCATTACACACTATAGATAAAGAAACAAATATATAAACAGTTTACATGTCAGATCATGCAACAAACAACCCCACTACTGGCACTTTCATTAAAAAAGTAAAAGTTGTAGCACACACAACTTTAAACACGAGTGTGTTTTGATATTAGTGTATATATATATATATATATATATATATGTATGTATATATGTATGTGTATGTATATATATATATATATATATATATATATATATATATATATATATATATGTATGTATGTATATGTATGTCTGCTCATTGTATTGAGTGGGAGTACATAGAGAGGGTGATGCAGCAGGGCTTTAGTTTTTTAACTCAGCTTAAACAAATCAGGATCTAAAGCCTCCGTGCCGTTACAGCCGTCAACACCATCATGCTCATCACCTTGTAGATTCCTAACTTGGCGAGTACATTTTTTGAGACTTTGATTCCATGTGAGAAAGTCAGAGATCACACTTACGCGCTGTTTATTCTCTTCAGGTTTTCTTTATGCGCCAACTGAAGATGGTGAACCTGAAGCAAGCCATCCTGCAGGCGTGGAAGGAGCGCTGGAGCGACTATCAGTGGGCAGTCAACATCAAGAAGAACTGCCCCAAAGGCGCCACGTGGGATTATCCCAATCTCGCAGGTCTCTGAGAGGAAACATGATGTGTCTTGATTCGGAAAATATCCCATGATTCAGCATTTCGTTGCTATTTCTATCCATCACCAGGCTAGACTTGTGTACCAGATATGACTAGTGTTCTTCAACATCACATTTTAAACAGCAATGAAGTGTTTCAATATGTTAATAATAAATCAACAATAATACAATATCCTACTGAACACTGTAGGCTTCCAGTACATTAAGTGCTCGGGGTCCAAGCACCTTTCACAAATATTAACCTTTTATTTATTTTATAACCTTTTATATTATTTATTATAACCATTTATTTATTTTTTTTACTGATCTAGAAGCTTTGTTGGAGCAGGCGATGATCGGACCGTCTCCGAACCCACTGATTCTCTCCTATTTGAAGTACGCCATCAGTTCCCAGGTTGGTAAATGTCTGCAGTTTCTCTAAACCCAGCAAAAAACTGGGTGTGAGTGGGCCGTCTGAGCTATGGAATACCAAAAGGGTCAGATTTGCAACAAATCGTGTGCTTTTTACTTTTATATTACAAGATAAATATGCTTTTACATTGAATTGTTTGGCTTCCAGCATTCAGCAATTTAACTGCACTTTTGTGCCACTTTATGCTTTTCATATAAAACGATTTTCTTGAAATCTTCCATTCTCTATCTAAACCAGTAGGTGGCGCTCTTCATCTCTCTTTTTAAACATTTTTTGAAAGCTGATGCCCTGAAATAAAAAAAAACTTTTGTAAATTGTTCAGAAATGCAGAAACTATACTTTTTGATGATTTTATGAAATTCTGTTTTTTTTTTACCATGTTAAAAAATAAAGTTCAATTCAATTAAAAAAAACCTTTATTTATCCACGGGGGGCAATTTAGGGCACTCAGAGTAGTTAAAAAAAAGATCAGTGCAAGCACAAAATAAAATAACATAAATAAAATTGTTGTAATGATGAAAATGTGCTTGTTTTGTTACAAAATGTGATCCTCTTGGCATCTTGCACAGATCTGATGCGCGTGTGACCATGAAAATCATGTCTGGGTGAATAATTATTTAATAATTTGGGAAGTAGAACCAACAGAAATATTGTGTTGTAAAAAAAAAAAAAATGTTGTGTGGGTCCAAACAAAAATAATATTAAATAAATGGAAAATTTTCACATATGGAATATGCTTATTTATTTATTTATTGTGATATTTTGTATTTTGTGGAGATTTAGATTAAAGTTTCAGATTAATTTTAAAGATTTATTTGTTTTAAAAATCTTTGTACAATAGGTAAAAAAAAAATAAAATAAATAAATTAAAAAATAATTCAAATAATTGATCACAAATAGCACCACAAATTTCTCCTGTAGGAAATTTGGCTGAAACTGAAAAACATCAGCATCATATGTCTATGTATCATATGTATATGTCTGTCTCTTAAACAGTCGGTGTGTTCAAGTTGTTTGTAAATGAATCTGCTTTCCTCCTGTAGATGGTGTCGTACTCCAGCGTCCTCACCGCTGTCAGCAAGGTCAGTCTTCATTCTCCGCGTCCATGTGTGTTTGTCATTTAAATAAAAAGCGATTCCGAATCATGTAAACATCATCAGAGCGTCAGTGACGGTGTTTTCATGTCATCCTCAGTTCGACGATTTCTCTCGAGAACTCTGCATCAAGTCGCTCCTGGAGATCATGGACATGTTTTTGCACCGTCTCTGGTACGAATTTGCGTGAAGCTGGTAGCCATGTTTTAAAAGAAAGTGTTAATGAGCTGTTACTATTGTAACATGGAAACCAGTCAGAATCGAGAATTGTCTTTTATTTCTGGTATTATTACGGATGGTTTCTGAGTCCTTATAAACGAATCTCTTCTGCTAGCTGCCACGGTAAAGCCGAGGAGTGTATTGCCCTGTGCCGGGCGCTCCTGGGGGCAGTCGTCTGGCTCCTTCAGGGCTGCGCCTGGTACTGTGAGAAACTTAAAGAGCCTAGCGCCGTCCCAGCGAGCGACGCCAGCCTCCGGGCTTGCCAGGAGCGCCTAGAGATCCTTCTGCAGCAGGCCAAGAATCGAGCCCTGATGCACATCGCCCGATTAGAGGAACAGGGTGTGTGTCACACTTGAAGAAATGATTATCAGTTATTAAAGTATAGCATACGCTGCAGAGTCTTGAATAATTGTCTGATTTGTGCAGCTTCCTGGGGCAACATGGAGCAAGCGGTGATAAAACTCACTGAGAATTTGGGCAACGTGTCCAATCAGACGCTGAAGAGCAAGCTGGAGGAGTGTGTGATGCTGGTGAAGAGGTGAGAGCTCAAGCCTTGTGTTTCTTATACCAAAATGGCTGTGCATTGAAACAGTGTCTTCCGTCACTTCAGTATCCCTCAGATGCTGAGCGTCCAGTGTGAGCCACCTGCCCAGACCGCCTTCCCGTCAGTCCACGCTTTCATCATGCTGGAAGGGACCATGAACCTCACGGGGGAGATGCAGCCGCTGGTGGAGCAGCTCATGATGATCAAGAGGATACAGGTAAGGACCAGATAACCAGCTCTGTCTGTAACCCGGAGCCGTCGCAGGCTTCGGAGCTTTATCTGTGGCTGGATTTTCTGTTCCAGCGCATCCCAGCACCGCTGTTTGTCCTCGAGATCTGGAAAGCGTGCTTCACCGGGCTCATCGAGTCTCCAGAAGGCACAGAGGAGCTGAAATGGACTGCGTTCACATTTCTCAAGGTCTGCTTTTTCATCTATATATATTATTTTGCAGCTTTAGCAGTAGTTAAACATACCTGGTACTGGTTCTGATGTCATGTTCTGGCTGGTGTTCACAGATTCCTCAGGTTCTGCTGAGGTTAAAGAAGTACCCTCAGGGGGAGAAGGTATGAATAACGCCACTCTCCACACTCTCACACACTCACTCTCAGGCTGCTGGATACACTCTTAGTAAATTCTTTCTTAGGTCACGGAGATCCAGCAACCTTTATAATTTTCTGCTTCATTAAAAATAAAGTTTCTGATCTTGATTTACTGGTAAGTAGCTGTTACCATAACAACGAGATAATAATAATAATAATGGCTAATAATTGGTTAATTGTTAATGATAATAATGGTTAATAATAATAATTGAGTTTGATAGGTAATGTTCAGAGACGAGCAGAGATTTTGATGAAATTACTTGGGGCTAAAACACACACACACACACACGACTCTTTGTGCTTGTGTGTTATACTTCAGGACTTCACGGAGGAAGTGAACGTGGCGTTCGAGTATCTGCTGAAGCTCACACCGCTGCTGGACAAAGCTGACCAGAGATGCAAGTAAGAGAAAAATTCTTTACCGATACCGATTGGTATTCAATACTGTAACCACATTTTGTATGTATGGAAAATTACATATTAAATAAACATCAGATGGTCTAATTAATTCACCCAGTATTATTACTGTGGTGTTGTGATGTATATTGTATAGCCAGTTATCAGAATGTGTGTGTGTGTGTGTGTGTAGCTGTGACTGCCTGAGTCTGCTGCTCCAAGAGTGCCATAAACTCGGCTTGCTGTCTGAATCCAACATGGCTACCCTCACCGCTAAACGGTACTTTACATCATCAGCTTGTAGCTAATGTCTCTCTCTCTCTATTTCTCTCTCTCTCTCTCTCTCTCTCTCTCTCCCTCTCTAACTCATTGTGTAATTGAATGTTGTTGTTTTTCAGGTCTGAAGACAGGGAATACGCACCGAAGCTGAAGACGGCAGAGAACGCGAACATCCAGCCGAACCCGGGCCTGATACTACGTGCCGAGCCGACTGTCACCAACATACTGAAGGTCTTTCACGTTAAGACAAGCTGGGCCGATTATCGCACTGGAGTCTGATTTAGAAGTCAGAATCAAAGCCTGATTGGCTACAATTCAGTACAGAACAGTGATTGGATAGAATTCAGAACCAAAGCCAAATTAGTTAGAATTTGGTACTGAAAACTGAATAGTACTTAGAGATCAGAACAAAAGCCCCATTGGTTAAAGTTCAGTGCCAAAACCTTACTGCTTAGAATTCTATACTGAATAGTAAGAATTCAGTACTGAAGCCTGATTGGTTAGAATTCACTACTGAAGCTTGACTACTTAGAAATCAGAACTAAAACCCCATTGGTTAGAGTTCAGTACCAAAACCTAATTGTTTAGAATTCTATACTGAATAGTAAGAATTCAGTACTAAAGCCTGATTGGTTAGAATTCACTACTGAAGCTTGACTACTTAGAAATCAGAACTAAAGCCCCATTGGTTAGAGTTCAGTACCAAAACCTAATTGTTTAGAATTCTATACTGAATAGTAAGAATTCAGTACTGAAGCCTGATTGGTTAGAATCATGTTAGACTTGTCATGGCTTTCATGCCCATCTTTATATTTTTCTTGCTCTGTGTGTGTGTGTGTGTGTGTGTGTGTGTGTGTGTAGACCGTGGATGCTGATCATTCCAAATCCCCAGAGGGGTTGCTGGGAGTTTTGGGTCACATGCTCTCAGGGAAGAGTTTGGATTTGCTGCTAGCCGCAGCCGCCGCCACCGGGAAACTCAAATCCTTTGCTCGCAAGTTCATCAAGTAGGATCAGGATTTTATTAAAGTTAATTGAATAGAAATGAATTGATTAGCAAACACAACATGTCTTAGCAAAACATCAACACAGGGGCAAGGCAAGATTTGTATATATGTATATATCTGTGTGTGTGTGTGTGTGCGCTCTACAGGTTAAATGAGTTTCCGAAGCACATCAGTGGCGAAGGCTGTAAGTGTTCAGAGACGTTTTCTTTAGGTTTTTTTTCAGCTGGTAAACGTTTAGTGAATTGAGTCAGTCACCCTCACTGCTTTCTGCATGTGACTTTGTGTTTTCAGCTAAATCCGCTTCAGTGCGAGCTTTGCTCTTCGACATCTCATTCCTCATGCTGTGTCATGTGGTCCAGACATATGGCTCTGAGGTCAGTATTCACACACACTCCCAAACTCACATGCTCTCAGAACACACACATTCCCTCTCTCACACACACACACACACACATACACACACACACACACACACACACAGTCTCTCTCAGTGTTGAATTCTGCTGAATTCTCATGTGGTCATGGATGAAAAGTTCTTAAGCTGAAAATGAGTCAGCTCAAAGTAAATACTGCAAATTGTTTAGAATTCAGTACCTGAAAACGAAGTGTTCAGAATTAAGTACTGAAAAGTAATTGTTTCGAACTGAGTACCAAAAGTAAAATGTGTAAAATTCAGTACTGAAAAGAAATGGTTTCCAATTCAGTCCCTGAAAAAGAAATTGTTTAGGTTTCAGTAGCAAAAAAAAGAAATTGCTTAGAATTCAGTACTGAAAAGAGACTGCTTAGAATTCAGTAAAGGAAAGAAATTGTATAGCAGTCAGTACTGAAATGAACTGTTCAGAATTCAGTACAGAAAAGAAATGGCTTAGAATTCAGTACTAAAACCGACGTGTTCAGAATTCAGTACTGAAAATTGTTTCGAACTGTGTACCAAAAATAAAATGTATAAAATTCAGTACAGAAAAGAAATGGTTTCCAATTCAGTCCCAAATAAAAGAAATTGTCTAGTTTTCAGTAGCTAAAAAAAGAATTTTTTTTTTTTTAGAATTCAATACCGAAAAGAAACCTTCATTAAAAGTTGTTTAGCAGCTAGTGCTAAAACGAACTGTTCAGAATTCAGTACAGAAAAGAAATGGTTTAGAATTCGGTACTGAAAACGAATTGTTCAGAATTTCAGTACTGAAAGCGAATTGTTTGTAATTGAGGACGAAAAATAAAATGTGTAAAATTCATCACTGAATTCCTGAAGCGTGATCGGTCAATACTGAAAAGGACTGGTTCAGTATTCAGTACTGGAGAATGTTTAGGGTTAACAGCTCAATCACAGGTGCCATATAAAGACATTTAAAAAAAAAAAAAAAAGTGTGATTGATTATATGGTAAAAAGAGAGATCAGCTGTTTATAGCTGCTATAATGTAAGCGAGAATAGGAACTAACTTTGAGCCACAACAATAAACGTGTCTATAAACTAGTATAAACAGTACAAAAATTTCATTCTTTAATAAGTAATAATGGTTCAAGTTGTAATACTGGTTGTGTTCCATTACGTCACTCATCCCACTGATTTCCCACAACATACACACTCTTTTATTCCCTGCGTATTTTAACACTCTGTCCACATCAACCTGACTCTGATAAACACACGGACATGAAACCTTTTAAATTTTACCCTTTCCATAACCCAGATATTCCTGCTGCCTCTCTGATCCTAATACAAGAGGCTCGGAGTTGAAGTGTCGAGTCACAGAGAGGGAAATATATTGTGAAATATTCGACAGGTGATGAAATCTAATGAGAGAAGCTCTGAAAATTCACGCAGGTTCTGCCTGCTTTACGAATCCGTCTACAGGAGGAGATTTTTCAGAAGAGTAACACATCAGATATCAGTGCTCCATGTAGGAAGATCTGAACTGAGATAACGTCTTGCAAAGGTCTTAGTGTTCGACGCCGTGTTTATGTTCTTTTCCTCCAGCGTGAATCCCGCGGCTTCTCAGCTAAATCAGTGTGTAAATAAAGGGGCTTTTTCTTTTTCTTTCTTTTTTCCTCGGTGTTTTTAATTTTTGATCTCTGGAAGCGATACGGTGGCAACAGCATCGTTACACTTAATGAGATTCCGCTGTTATCTGATTGTCACTATTTAAAATTAATTTAAAAAATCACCGATAAGGGAAAAAAATGAAGGACAGGTTTATTCGAAATTTTTATAAAAATATCTAAATCAGTGGTTTTCAACCTGTGGGCCGCAACGGTGTTGCAGGGGGGCCGCTATTATCAATAGAAATAATAATATTGCTAATATATGAAAAATGTGTAGTGTGTAAAGAAACTGGACATTTGGGCCGGGCGAATTTGCAAAAATCAAAATCCGAATCGTTTGAGAATTTGTCACATTTTTTGTCAGAAGAAGCCACGAGCCTGCCCACCTCAGTTAAAAAGCTGATTGAAGAGCATCTGCAAGGACTGAAGAGCCAGCTGCGTGACTACTTTCCATCTCCAGATGTTCAGGTTACCTGGATTGAAAATCCTTTTGCAAACTTGTGTGAGGGAGCCGTCACAAGTTTAAGTGCAAAAGACCACGACAGCCTCATTGACTTATCTTGTGACAGTGCTTTAAAATTAACGTTTTCTCACAAAACTGAGGGATTTTTGGATTCATACTCTCTCCGAGTATCCTGATCTTTCTGACAAAGCTCTGAGGTTTTTGATGCCTTTCCGACAACATATTTATGCGAAGCAGGATTTTCTGCGTTGGTGGCACTCAAGACAAAATACCGGAATAAGCTTAACGTCGAGCCTGATCTTCGCTTGCAACTTTCTTCACTTCAGCCCGACATACAGCGCTTAGTCAATGCTAAACAGCACCGACCTTCGCATTAGGTGAGTGACAGATTGTTGTTTATCGTTTATGATGTCTAATCGTCATGTGAACAAGTCAAGAAGTTTTTTTTTTTTTTTTTTTTTTGCATGTTATCCGTTTTACTAAATTTGTACTTTAACACATTTAAAAATAAAAAAAAAAAAGCGCCAGGAAGCGGGTTTGATCGCGGTCTCAGTTTCCCTTGTGTCTTTGTTTTTCTCTTTAACGTGTCAGCCGCTCATTGGTTTCTCTCTCTTAAATTGTTCGCTCTATATCTGCTCTCGATTTGCGCTTCTCACTCGAGCCTGACTCTAGTCTTGCTTTGTCCAGTGTTGGAGTTCTCTGCCAGTTTTGACCGCTCGTCTCAACCCTGCTCTGCCTGTTCCCTCTGACTGATTGCTCCGATGACGGTCTACCCGCTGCCGACCTCTGAATGGATTTGTTCTCCCGTTTACTTAAGAATTGTCAACCCGAGTGTCTCGGGGCTTGGTGACCCGTTATGTACATTTTCTGTTTATTCAACATTACCAGTTTATTCAATAAAGACAGTTAACAGTCTTGCATCTGAGTACTCAGTTACTAACCCGACACAAATAGCGGGTTCATTTAAATCTTTTGCAGTGGGCCGCGGAAACATATGTGTTTGGTTGTGTGGGCCGTGAGTTAAAAAAGGTTGGGAACCACTGATCTAAATAATCACAGTCATCCTGCCCATTTTCCTCCCCCTCACACGATTAATGACCTGATTTATTTTTTTATTTTATATTTGTATGTTTTGACCTACAAAAAATTCTTTAATAGTCCTGAAATTAAATGTCATATCTTGTTAAGACAATAATATATCACAAATAATTAATACTGTAATGATGAATAGAAATGTACATGATTTTACAGCAACTACTAGTTTTTTTTAATTAATTTTAGTTATTATTATTATTTTATTTATTTATATATTATATAATATGTTATATTTTTATTATGTATTATATTTTTTATTTAATTAATTTAATTTAATGTTATTTTTTAAAATATATAAACCCCTCGTTCTCCCTATAGGTCATCCTGTCTGAGCCGAGTCAGTCGGGTGAGACGCCGTTTTTCGAGACCTGGCTGCAAATGTGCATGCCTGAGGAAGGAAAGATCCTGAACCCAGACCACCCCTGCTTCAGACCCGAACCGGGCAAAGTGGAGAGTCTGGTGGCGTTACTCAACACGTCCTCAGAGATGAAGCTGGTGTAAGTACACTCAATAAAGGTGGAAAAAAATACATAAAAAAAAAATAAATGAAGCAAACCGAAAGAGAAATTTAGAGCTACAACGGTACTTTTATATTAATGCGTAATTGTTTCTATAGTAACAAGTCTACTAAAAGACTTTTTTTTAAAGTCTATTAAAAAAGTGGTTGTTTTCAGTAAGGCAGTTTTTTCTTTCTGGTCGGCAAAATTATTAAACATACACGTTTACACGCTCGGATCAGATAAAACCTCGATGGTAGAGATGAAACGGAAGAAGACGTTACTCTCGATGTGAACGTTTGTGGTTTTTAGTTTTCACCACTTTAACCATAGTTTGCTAAAAAAATACACTGGTTGTGAAAGCTTATCTTTTTCTCATGTTTGTGAACTGCCGAAAATCTGTCTTTCTTATAAGATGATCTGAAGGCAGAAGTGAAATAACTAATTTAGCTAGTCTCCCACCTCTGCACAGTGCCCAAATATGCCCAAAATATCAGAAGTCTCCATGCTTGTATTTGGTTTTGTTTTGCCTGTTAACTGTTGCATCACCGTCTGACTGTAAGCCTTTGGTCTTCTTTGAAATTACAGATCATATTTAAGGTTATGTGAATCAGCAACGTTGCACAATTGCAGCTTGCAGGAGTGTTGCTAAGCGAAGGTGTTACTGGAGGAAGACGGATGTCTGGTAGAATCATGCCTGTGGCTTTGGACACAGATTCTCGAACCTCACCACCACCTTTTCTTGTTTATAGATGAGAATTTAGCTTCACAAATCCTAAAGACGGGGTCTTTTTTTTTAGAGGACTGGGGGATCACACTGCTGCATATCAAAGACAGGAGATGATACAAACTATATCTAATCTCCATCCACACTGAAGTTCACGTCCTGTTGATATGCTTGAGGAAACTGTCAGCTTAAAGAGCACAGCTAAAATCAAAAGCAATTGGTGTTTGCTGTGGAACCTGATCATCGTTCAGTGTTGCAGTGGTGCACAGATACCAGATTACGATGAACAGATACTACATTGACCCTGACATTTGATGGAAAGAGAGTAATCGCAGAACTACTATTACAGTTTCTTTTCATAAACAGAAAGGGGAAATTTTGTGATTATCAATTTATCACATTATTTTATTATTTGCACAATTATTTACATACAGTAATTTGTATCACTTCCTTCTCGTCGTGTTTTGTGTGTCATTTTTGTTACTTTGCCAGTATTTATTTGTTTTTGTGGTCTTTTTTTTTTTGTTCAATCAGCTTCCACTCCTTTTAAACATGCCTCGGTGTCATTAAACCTTCTCATGACTTCTCTCTCAGTCAGATGAAGTGGCATGAGATCTGCCTGAGCACGCCGGCGGCCATCTTGGAGGTCCTGAACGCGTGGGAGAACGGAGTGCTGTCTGTGGAGGCTGTACAGGTTGGACACAATCCCAGTCACTCTATCAATCGTTTCATTATAATTAAACTAAATCAGGTTGATCTACAAATAATGCTTTTGGATATTGATTTTCACGATATGTACGGACAGCGCTGTTTACTCTGTTGCCATTGTATTTATGTTAATGAAAATCTCTCTCTCTGACTTTCCCGGAGCAGAAGATCACTGATAACATTAAAGGGAAGGTATGCAGTATGGCCATATGTGCCGTGGCCTGGCTGGTGGCTCATGTTCGCATGCTAGGGTTGGACGAAAGGGAGAAGCCACAGACCATGATTCGTCAGCTTATGACACCTCTGTATGGAGAAAACACACTTCAGTTTTACAATGAACGGTATGTCTGACACACTCCCTCGTTCTTGTTCTCTCTCTCGCTCTTGCTCTCTCACTCACACACACGCACATCTTTTTGGGTCTGATGGAACAAACTTCTTGTCATGAGGTAAAAGGCAGTGTGTGCAGTCAGCTGTTTACATAGACACGAATTTGTCTTTATTTCTGTCTCTCTCTCTCTCTCTCTCTCTCTCTCTGGTTGTGTGCAGCGTGGTGATCATGAGCTCTATCCTGGAGCACATGTGTGCAGACGTGTTCCAGCAGACCGGTCAGTGCGTGCGCTCGGTAGTGGAGCCGCAGGAGCCTCTGCCGTACCGCACCCTCCTGCCCCTGCGCCAACCCATCCGCCAGGCTCTGAGCTCCAACTTCCGCATGGCGCTCAATAAAGGCTGGGTAGACTCATGCACTCTTCACCTGCTGGAGAACCTGCTGCACATTGGAGGAGTCTTCTGGTTCACCAACAACCTTGTCAAGGTGTGTGTGGAGAGAGATTTTCCAATTCTGCTTCTATAAGGAAATTAGACTGGGACCACAGCCTTTGAATTTTCTGTAAATTTATCATTTTAATCTCAGTGCTGCCCAATTTATATTCTCCAGGAACTCCTGAAGGAGACCCGTAGGGAGTGGGCCTTCCGTGTCGTTGAGCTCCTCTACAGCATCTTTTGCCTGGATTTGCAGCAAATCACGCTTACTCTGATTGGTCACATTGTGCCCAACCTGCTGACTGACCCCGCCCACTGGCACAGCTTAGCAGATCCACCAGGCCGAGCCCTCGCCAAGTAAAACCTGATTTAGTGTTTCTTTTCTATTCACATTTTTTATATATCCTCCTGGTGGTCCAGCGGTAGGATCCCCCGCTCTTGTTGCTGCGACCCGGGTTTGATTCCTGGGCAGGGAGCTAACGCAGCAACTGAAGAGTTAACTCTGTGCTGGTCTCAAGCCCAGATTTAAAACCTGTTCCAGATCAACATATGCGGACCAAATGAACCGCCGTGGTGACCTCGAACAGGCAGCAACCAAAAGAACAACAATTTACATTTTTATCTGATCATTCAAACACAAATTCCCAGACTTCCTTTGGCTATTGTGGGGGAAAATGCCTTTTAACTTCTACAAAGTATGCAGTTAGTCTGTTCTGCTCTATTTTCACAGAGTTACTCAAATCTGGGATTTTTGTTCAGATCCACAGCTTTTTCTAATATGCCAGAAAAAGCAGAAAAAATACAACATTACCCAAACCCAGCCGTTTACCCATCAGACAATAATCATCAGTTACATTGTACAGAGATTTTGGTTTTCCCAGTTTAAGATACTGCATGATCTCTTTAATCCGGTGAAGGACAGTAGGGGAATAGGGGTCTTTCCATTTAAACACTATTAATCTTCTGGCCAGTAGTGTGCAAAAGGCCAACATTCTACAATTATAGCGACTTATGCACGTTTTGTGCTGTAACACCAAATATACAATAAAAGGAGATGGGTCCATTGGCAAACCTGTCTGTCACAAATAGGATCTAGCTCTGGTCGGAATTTAGATAAACGAACCTTCAGCCAATGAAATGGAGGCGTTGTACTACCTTAAATTGCACAATCATGTCATTGACATTTAGATGACGAATAGATCTGTTTAATAATTTTCTGCCATATTGTCTCTGAAATTTGTTCATTCAAATCCTCCTCCCATTCATTTTTGCCAGGTTATGCTGATTGTGGAAGTTATAAATTTTTGCCTATGATCTGTTTTAAATCATTTCCTACTTTGAAAATAGGGTATAATAGAGATGTAGGGGGATATGAAGGAAACCAGAAATCTAAAGAAATAGGACCTGGGAATGTTAACTAATTCATCAAAAGATGCAAAAGTGTTCTCTATACAAAGATCTTGTAATATTCCAAATCCAAATTTTTAGGATTAGAGGAAAAGTGAAAGGCAGGTTCAAGCATTGGAAGTTCAGAGCACAATAAAGAGGATAGGGAGACAGGTTTGCTGGAATTCTTTTCCAACCTAAGCCACTTAGGGGCATCAGGGCTATCCCTGCCCCTCATCCAGTATGTCAGTCCTCTAATATTAGCCGCCCAGTAATAAAACATAACGTTGGGAAGTGCCATGCCACCTAAGGTGCGAGGCTTTTGTAATATACTTTTCCAAATCTGAGGATTTCTATTACTTCCAGATGAATGGCCAAAAATAGGAAGGAAAACAAATAAAGAAACTTATTTCTTCTTTGAAATTAATTCTTCCTCTTAAAGAGGCAGCAGATCCTGTTTCAGAGCTTTTATCAAGGGCAAAAGGTTAGGTTTAAAGAGGTCCTTGTAATTATGTGTAGCCCAGATTCCTAAATATTTTTATATTTTTTGTGGTAACTTTAAAAGGAATTGAATTGGAAGGGGATACATGTGGCAGCCGCATTGATTGGCAGTAACTCACTTTTTTGAAAAGTGCATCTGATAAGAACAATAATAAGTCATCTGCATAGAGTGAAATCTTACACTTGTCGTATGGCTATTGCCATAGTGGCTGGATTGCAATGGCAAATAAAAGCAGAGACAGTGGGCAGCCTTGTCTGATGCCTCTTTGTAACCTAAACAGGTTCTATTATTGTTGGTGCAAACTGCTGCCATTGGGGGGGGGTAGAGGGTTTTAATCCATGATATGAAAACCAAATCTTTCCAAAGTGTAGAAAAGGTATTCCCACTCCACCCAATCAAAGGCCTTTTCAGCATCAAGTGATATCAAAACCTCTGGTATATCGGGTGGTGAGGGACTATAAATAATATTTAAAAGACTCCTCTAACATTAAAAGAAGAGTACCGGTCCTTTATAAAGCCTGTCTGATCTGACGAAATAATGGAGGGAACAAGCGTCTCAAAACTTCGGGCCAGCAGTTTTGCAAGAATGTTAAGATCTGTTGAGAGGGAAACACATCTTTTTCTATGTCCTTGCGAAATGAAAACTTGGAAACCTAAAAGAAAGTCTTAATGCTGGTATTTTAATATCGAAACCTGGCATCTGCTGACTCTCATAATCTCTTTCTTTTCAGTTCCTCAGATTATTTGCCTTTCTTGCTCTCATTCATTAATGGACTTTGCTCTCCTTTTCTTTCATCATTCTGTTGACACAGTGTCATGACATTTGCTAGTTTTTTTTGGAGCAAGCTTTCCCCGAAACTTGCACTTTCCAAAGACTGGAATTCAAAGAAATTTTCTTATTTGTTAGGCATTTGGCAAGACACCCTAATACAGAGCCACTTACACTTCTCATTTATTCAGCTGAGTAAATGAGGGTTAAGTGTCTTGCTTGAGCCCTAAGCAGTGGTTGCTTGGCACTACTGGATCACTACTTCTGCCAGAAGGCAAACGTCTTAACCGCTGAGCTACCAATACGATTGTTCATATCAGTCATATTCCTTAAAAAAAAAAAAAAAAAGAGACATGAAACTGGACATCATTCATAGCTGAAGTAGTCTGACCCTAATGGTCTTTTTTTTTCTTTTGTCAATAGTTAATGGGATGTTCAGCAAAGACATATGAGAGTGATGGTCTGGGGTGCACATATTTTTGGTGATATAGACTATCAAAAGGGCTTTAATAGAACTTCATGCACATCAGTTTCACACCTAAGATATATTTTAAATACAAAAGTAGCAGTAAAAGTAGTTTGTTAAAAAATGTGTTTTCTTTCCTTCCTCATTTTTTTTGGAAAACACTCCTGGCTGGCTCACCACCTGTAAAGAAAAAAGGACTGAATGGAGAACTGAATAGTTATTATATTTTTTGTTTTTCTTCAGGAAAGCAAATGCATGAACTTTCTTCTTTGCTTTGTATTGCTTGTTTTTTTGTAGTGGAGTTCACATCATAGCTAATGCTGCTTAAGAAATGTTAATATTTTAGAGCGTAGTATTAGTAAATGTTCCCATTTTCCACACACAGGGCAAGTAACCAGGTTTTTGTTTTTTAGGTTATCGGTGTGGTGTGCTCTCAGTTCCTTCTCGTCTCACCAAAAAGTCCACGCCTTGGCTCGGCAGCGCAAGAGACAGCGAGAGGATATTGAGGTTTACACAAAATTAAACATTTTTTAATTGATATTTCAATCGAAAAAAGCAGATCACATGCAACAAACACTGTAAACATATTTTCAATTCATTTTTGCTTGTTACCAAAATTGCAGCGCTATCAGTGTGGAGATGTTAAAAATAGTTTTACTTTTCATTTTTAAAAAACTCTAATGTCTAATCTGATTGGTTAACAGGACTACAGCAGCCTGTTCCCATTGGACGACACACAGCCATCCAAGCTGATGCGGCTGCTCAGCTCTAACGAGGATGAACCAGCGGTGTTAAGCAGTCCAGGTGAGTCAGAACGAGTTCTTGGTACTTACAGATTTAGAAATTACAAATAAACAATTGATTTCAAATAGCATTTTTTTTTTTAAATCATTCTTTTATGCTAATTTTCTTGGAAAGCTCCTCCTGGCTGGCTCGCCACTAGTAAGAAAAAAGGGCTTGTAGGAAAAAACTGAACAAATACTAAATATTTTCATTTTATTTTTCTTCAATAGGTTTGTTTTTAGTTCCTAAACAGATTGCTTTCTTGATTTCATTTCCATTCTATTTATTTGATTCCATTCTCTGTCAAACGTGGTCGAAATTGATGAATCAAAGACACTCATAATATATAGTATAATTATGCCGAGCTGCTGATATATCTAATACATAGCTGACAATGTATCTAATACCGAGGTGAAAATGTATCGTAGCTGATGACGTAGCTAATATTAATTAAGGATTAAGGACATGTATTTATTCTTATAAAGAAAAATCGCTGAAAGTCAGTATTGGCCTTTTTTACAATGGATGTTTAATTTTGCTTCAAGCCAGATATTTGTTTGATTTGATATGATTTTTGACGTTTGCTCTTTCCATAGGTGACCGCTCGATGAGCAGCTCACTCTCCGCCTCTCAGCTTCACACAGTCAACATGAGAGAGCCAATCAACCGTGTGCTAGGTCAGTAGTGTGTTTGTTCATCTCATCCATTTTTTACTTGGCTTATCTGTGCAGATGTTGTCCTGCCATGCCTACAATTTAGGATTTTTGGATTAAATAAATGAATATGGATGAACAAATAGAAATTGTGCAGATTTTATTATTATTATTTTTTTTTTTATTCCATAGCAAATCTGTTCTTGCTCGTCTCTTCCATCCTGAGCTCGAAGACCGCTGGCCCTCACACACAGTTTGTACAGTGTTTCATCGAGGAGTGTGTAGAGTGTTCGGAGCAGGGCAGCCGTGGTAGCATCCTGCAGTTTATGCCCTTCACTATGGTGAGACCCCCCCCCCACACACACACACATTTAGCCCTTAAAGTTCTTTGTGAGTACTCACAATGATGCAACAGCCAACAGTCAATATTTCTTGTTTCTTTGATTTACTGAGAATGCAAATTCCTTATGAATGTGTGTGTGTGTGTGTGTGTGTGTGTGTGTTTCACAGGTTTCTGAGCTGGTGAAATTGCATGCCCTCGCCAAACCCAAAGTTGTACTGTCCATCACAGACCTGACGCTCCCGCTGGGCCGAAGAGTAGCTGCCAAAGCCATCGCTGCTTTGTAGTGTGTACACACACACACACACACACACACACACACCCACACACCAACCAAGCTACTGAGTGATAGCACTTGCCTTGTAATGGAACCTGATTTCCAGTAAGTTTCTCTCTCAGCAGCTTGTGGCTTCACAGTTACGTTACAATTTGTATGTTGCTCCCCCACTTTAGAAAAATGTTGATGTCATTTTGTTTTAGCTTCTTTGCTTGTTAAGCATAATCCAACGCTTACCGTACAACCTTAAACAGAGAGGAACGGAAAGACAGGCTCATTTGTATATAGGCCTTTTTTATACTCAATAAACTTTATAAACATGATGTACTTATTCTTAAACTCATGTCTCAATTTTGTAATAAATAATTTTGTAAATGAATAAAAAATTGTAAAATATATATATATATTTTTTTACATCAGTCACTATTACTACCAAATAAAATGTTAATTGTCCAAGTCAACAAAAAAAATCACGATTAAAAAAAATCAATAAAAAAAAATCAAGTATACAAAATGATAAATATAAAAAACAAATAGTATTTCGATTTTAATACATTTATTTTATATATGTATAATAAATTAACAAGGCTTATTTTTTTTTTTAAATAATTGAGTAACTTTTTCTTTATTAAAATAGGTCATTATCATTTTCATTTAAAATCTGTCTATCAACTGTAGAAAGCGGTGTTCACGTAGGGTTTCTGCAAAAGTGTGTGTGTGTTTTGTGTTTTTGAGTGTAACTGTGTGAAACCAGATAGATAACACGGAACCCACACTAACGCTGATGCTGTCATTATGGGACAGATTTTGCATGCAAAGCAAAAAGCCCTCTGCTGCTGCATTTAATAGGTTTTATGTGGCAACATTATGCCTGTGCAAGCTATAACTAGAGCAGTTAGGTTACATTTGTACCTTTCTTTACTGTCACTGTATTACTTGTATCTGGACTGTAGCTGCTCTCATTGGCCAGTTTATCAAGTTTGCCTCCAAACCTTGCTTATGATTTTTAAAGCTTTCAAATTTTGGCCTTTTTATGTAGTCATGCCTAATAAATATCTTTTTTTTTTTTTTAATGACAATTTGTCGAATGAACATCCATCCATCTTCTATACCCGCTTTATTTCATTAGGGTCATGGGGATCTGCTGGAGTCTATCCCAGCACACACTGGGTGAAAGGCAGGGGTACAGCCTAGACAGGTCACCAGTCCATCACAGGGCCACACATATAGACAGACCACCACACTCACTCCTATGAGCAATTTAGAATTACCAATCAACCTAATGTCCATGTTTTTGGACTGTGGGAGGAAACCAGATTACCCGGAGTAAACCCACACAGGCACAGGGAGAACATGCAAACTGAGAAACATGCAGAAAGGCCCCTGCCTATTCTAACCCAGGACCTTCTTGCTGTGAAGCAACAGTGCTGACCCCTAATCCACTGTGCTGCCCTTCGACTGAACATTTGTGTTATAAAATGATTTTGTGCTATTAGCTGCTGAAATATTATAAATATCTCAACATCGTCCGACTTTATTTTTCAGTCTTTCGGTAAATTTGCGTCTTCTACTTGTGTGTGTGTGTGTGTGTGTGTGTGTACTTCAACCAGACTAAAAAGTTTTGTTGATTTTTCTCTGCCAATCAATCCTATTTTCTAGGGTGCCATTACTTTTGTCCTAACTGAACTGTCGAAATTTATGAACTTGCAATGGCTTAAATCTGAGTTTGTTATATTATAGCTTTTATTAATAGCCGGCACAAAATATTCCGTTACCTCAAGTTACTGATGGAACTTAAACGGAACTTGATGGAAGTTACATAGAACATGCTCTCTCTGTGTGTCTGCGTGTGTGTGTGTGTGTCTGCGTGTGTGTGTGTCTGCGTGTGTGTGTGTCTGCGTGTGTGTGTGTCTGCGTGTGTGTGTGTCTGCGTGTGTGAAATAAATCTCCATGAATGGAAACTGACTCACAAAGTTTAGGGTGGAATTTCCAGCTAATTCAAATAAATTCATTGAAAAATGCTGGACTAATATTAAACTTTGAATGTTTCATGGTAAAGAATAAATTTTCATTTTATTTCCAAGAAAGTTTAAAAAAAAAGAAAGAAAGCTAAACGAATTGTGAATTTCAGTGTCCTGCGGTGTAAAATATTCCATTATATCCAAACAAAAGGAATGAATCGTTTAGACATGGTTATGAAACCAGCTGAAATGTAAGAGTAGCAGTTGCTTCACACCAACAATTCAGGATTAAATGGAAGGAGCAGGACACGTAAATCCTAACTCTAGTTAACAAAAAGCAAATGGTTAAGCAAATGTGTGAAACGGCTTAACGAGCGAGGTGCAAGTCGTGGCTTGATGTATGAAAGTAACACGGGGGAGCAGCAGTTATATAACCGCTTTGCTGCAGCGAAATCAGGAAGTTAAATATGTCTCCATGATCAAAGCAGTGAAATAGCTCTAGTCATCAGTCCGGTGCTCGAGTGCGTGTCCACAGTGCTTCCACTCCACAGTGCTGCTGAATTCTGGATTCTGATTGGACAGAAAGTGTTGATTAATTTTCTGGTTCTACGCTGGACGCTCCACTTTTCTGAAATCTTCAGGACTGAGGAGTTTATGCTTCTTTGTGGTTTCCCAGTAACAGAGCATGGTGTGTCCCCATCTTCCAGGTGGTAACAGTAACTCCGCTTCATCGCACATACACACACACACACACAATGAGTTTTGGACACCCATGACCCTGTCACCAGTTCACCACTGTTCCTTCCTTGGACCAGTATCTTTTGATAGATACTGACGACCACAGACCGGGAACACCCCACAAGAGCTATAGTTTTGGAGATGCTCTGATCCGGTTGTCTAGCCATCACAATTTGGCCCTTGTCAAACTCGCTCAAATCCTTACGCTTGTCCATTTTTCCACTCGCTCAAATCCTTACTTACTTGCTGCCTAATATATCCCACCCACTAACAGATGCCATGACGAGGAGATCATCAGGGTTACTCATTTCACCTGTCACTGGTCATAATGTTATGACTGGTCAGTGTAGCTTCCATAACAAATCAAAGACAGTAATGTTGACAAAATTTCAATGGTTAAAAAAATGTGGCCTGAAATGAATTGATTTGAAATTCTGAAATAAGACTTGCAGTTGTTAGGCTGAAATGTGTACACTGGGTTTTTTTGTGCTTTAACAGGAAAGGCAGCGTTTCTTGTTTTTCTATTTTAGTCAAAATATTGGAATGTTCTACGATGAATAAAGAGGGATTTCCGAAACGATGAAGAAGTGTCAGCTAAAGACATAAATATAACAGATGTGTGTAACATGAGGATGTTGATAAAGATAACTTCTGCATTGAGTACACTGGCATGTGACGAGATTTCCCTTGTGGACCGTCATGCAACAGCGTCACAATGCTGCGCAATGCTTGTGGAGTTGCCACGGCGGTCACTAAACTGACCAAGCAGAAAAAAAGTGGAAGTGGGAGCAGATTTTTCCCTTTAAGTTTTAGCTGTGCTCCGGGGTCATTTCACTAAACATCATGACAAATCAAGACATGACAAATGGCATCTAGAAGCTGGGACAGGATTGCATTGCTTAGTGACTTTCGGATGGAGATTAGTGCTACAGTTTGATTCCACAATCAGAAAGTCTTTAACTACTGAACTGCTGCTAAAGACTTTCCATTTTCCCAACTTCAGTCACGCAACTGTCACATGGCGCATTTATAAAATTACTAAATATCTTCTGTTTTTTTTTTTTCCTTCAGATTTTCAGTGTTTTAACGGGATTCTTCCTTTTATTATATGTTTAAATTGTATTTAGAGTTGTTTAACTGTTTTATTGTTTATTAAATAATTCGTTTTATTTGACTTTTTTGCTTTTACTTAGGATTTATTTTCATTTATACATGAAAAAATGTCACAACAATAATAATAATAACAATAACAATAATAATTTAAGATGGTTAAAAATGAAATATAAACAATAATAATAATAATAATAATAAAAATAAATATGCCTTTGTTTAATACAAAAGGTAGTAATTTGGTCAAACGGAAATAATAGATAAAAATAAAAACAGGTTCCATTTCTGAAATTATTAAACCAGTTAAAAATTGATACAAAAAAATACAATAAATATTTCTTTTTAAAAAATGTCTTGTGGATGTGACAATAAATAGTTAACACGTATAAATAGAAAAATATTTAGCATACATTCATTCCAGAACATTTTTCCGAACGTTTGCTCAATGCCCTTATCCAGAGTGACTTACATTTACACAGCTGAGCAGTTAAGGGCCTTTCTGAGGGCCCCAGTAGTAGCAGCTTACTTGTCCTTGGGTTTGACCCCCCAACCTTCTAATCAGTACCCCGATACCAGTGAGCTACCACTTACCCTACGTTTAAGAATGCAACTGTATTAATGTAGATTTAAACGACCTAATATAGGTTATAACCGGCGTGTGATGACGTGATGATTAAAATGACAACCAGCTCTCACCTAGATGTGAGTGATGGGTGACTGCATAAATAACTAAATAAATAAATAAATAAATGATCAATAAATAATTAAATGGTTTAACTCTGTGTGCTCCCAGATGTTGAAAATCAAATGTAAACAAATGATTCACCCAAAATTCATTGGCCAGGTCTTTGGGGGATTAGTATTAGGTTCCATGGATTTATCACTCTTGACTCTCGTATTCTGCTGCAGAGATAATCATGCTCTGGAGGCTGCGGCTGACATCCTTGCTGAACTGTCTCAGCTGGATCAGGGCCAGATGTGTTGCCACCTGAGACATGTATTCATTTTCTAGTTTAGGAGCCAGATCTTCTCGCAGCTGGCTTTCCGTTACCTTCTCCGGTCCGTTCGCCGCCTTAATCAAATGCTGCATCTGGAGAATCCAAGAAGAATGAAAGGAATGAGCGAGAAGATTCACAACAAGCAGAGCAAAGATGAGAGTTTTTATGCTGCTACGAGGTCTCTGTGTCCACCAGGGACATGTCTTACCTTATGGACATGCATTATAGCATCTCGCAGGTCATGCAGGAGTTCGATCGGTTTCTTGGGTTTAAAATGCGGTTGGTCGCTGATCACCTTCAGCAGGGTCTTGTGCAGCTTCAGACCCTCGACTATGCGGCCCAAGGACACATCCTGGAAGAATTTTTTGAGGGAAGGCCAATAGATGTTACACACGTGCCCCTTATTTGGTATGGTTGAGCAAGTATTCCCTGGGCTGTCACTATCTCATCTTTTTTGGCAGGATATATTTAGGTGCTAAAGCATTTCTAGAAACCAGAGCAGCTTTTGGAGTTAAATAAAAGTAGAATCAGTACCTACCAGTTTAAACTTGTCTGAGAGTGGCTGAAGAGGACTTGGTTCTGGTAAAGCCAGGGAACGCTTGAGGACTTGAAGTGGACTCAAATCACTCTCGTCTAGAGGCAGCGTCTGTATCGAAAAAGAGGAAGAGCTATTTTTAAAAAAAAAAGTGTGTTCAGACAGGATGTAGCGACTGCAAGTATCAGCACATGCTGAAAGCACTCGAGTCTCACAAGACAACTTCACAGATCTGCCCTGATCTTACCGTAGTGTGGATCAGTGATTTGTGCACTGCAGGAATTTCTATGAATATCTTCGTTATCAAGCTTTGAGCGCTCTCAGCAGCTTCCTGAAAATCAGAGCTTCTCATGAACTCCATGTCCTTTATATCCAGCGGGAGTTGGGTCTCTGGTAAAGGTGCCAGAAGCACGAATCTTCCCAAAGAGCTTAGAGCAAGGAACACACCTGTGGAAGAGAAAGGAAAATAAATACACCTTGGTTTTTCATTGGATTGTCAAGCTGCAACCTGATCTCCTCAGCCAGCCCCGAGTGCAGCAGCAGAAGGAGTGGCTGAAAATACACAAGCCTTGGAAATGTGATTTGAGTGACAAAGTCAGAGCCATGCAGCAGATCCAGAGCCAGAGGCAAGAGCTTTCAGACTACGCTGGAGTTCGTCTTGAGATAGCTGCAAAAAAACTGAACTGCGACTTAGCCTGGGATAAAACGAATGTGTACTCACCAACAAAGAGATACATGTTAGCTTTGATCAGCTTCACAGTTTGACTCCGCTATACTGGCCATCTAAAGGTTTGAGCAGCGTATAAGTAGGCAGTTGAAGGATGCCGGAAACCGTGATGTCATCAAAGAAATTTCATCATCTTTTTTTTTTTTTTTTTCCAGTTTTAGAAAGATCATTTCAGATTATTCCTATATGGTCACTACGCATAACTATACATTTACGTTGGATCTAGACTAGACTATTTTTCAATTGCTTTAATTGGATTTTCAGCTACTCTTACTGAGCTAGAGGTCTAACTAGAGCATTATTTATACCAGGCCATACCATGTCATGATGCTTTTGTGGTTTAATAACCCACTTGTGAAATCATAATTTGTGTATTAGACTTGTTTTTATGACTCTTTAGGCATCATGTGTTTTGATAGAGGTCCTTGCTTAAATTTCTTGCTTAAAGTCAGAGGTCAGCTCAGAAGATCAGATCAAGTTTGGGTCCTTGGGCAAGACGCTTAACCCGCTTAGTTTTATCCGGTCGGTTTGGATCGAAGCATCATCCCAATGAGTAATTGTAAAAGGTATCGCTATACAACAGCCACTAGTACTAGTACTGTTAGTACCTGATCTCAGATTGAACGCAACCCTAAAAAAAGAGCTGTGTGTTCTTCGCATATTCTTCTGATGTCTGTGCAGTCCATCTACTGTAAATAATTACTGTACAAATTATAGACTTAATAGTAAATAAAATGCCACCTTCGAGTGTACCACTCAGTTAGTTAATTCATTCTTGGTTCTTTTTTCTGGGTATGATTTGTGTGCCCTGGATGATGAAATCTCGGAATTTCCGGAATTTCCACAATGAGAAAAGTAATGAAATGTGAAAAGATAGATAGATAGATAGATAGATAGATAGATAGATAGATAGATAGATAGATAGATAGATGCATACATACATACATACATACATGCATACATGCATACTTTATTGATCCCATGAGGAAAATGATTGTTTTCCAGCAGCTTAGACAGTTACAAGATACAACAGACAAAATTTATAAAATGTAAAATTATATACATACAGTATATACATACACACATATACACAAAAATCTAAGGCAGTTGTAAAGATCTGAGTGACTTTGACAAGTGTTTACTAAATAATAAAGACATAATAATTCATTCCCTTTTTAAAAATCACAGGCTATTATTCCACATTATATGTACTACAGTGAAATGTGAAAAATATAGATAGATGATGAAATCTTGGAATTATGCCATGTTTTAACTCACTAAAATTCAGACCTTCATAAAAGTCCACACTGAGAAAAATAATGAAATGTGAAAAAGATAGATAGATAGATCGATAGATAGATAGATAGATAGATAGATCGATAGATCGATAGATAGATCGATCGATCCTGAGTGGTTTTTTGAGCAAGTCAGGACAAAAAAAAAAAAATCATGGTTCATCTTTTGCCAGCTGATGTAATTTATTATTATTTCTATTTTATTTTCTGTGTGTGAAATGGAAGACACTTTGAGACCTTTCTCAAATGGGACAAAGTTTTCTACCTTTGGCATGTGATGTTTATTAAGGAAAGCCTTTATTATTAAGCCTTTTAAGCTCAAAATGATGTCATACTTTTCTTCGAGAGTTTATCGAGGAAACTAATTTTCAGAAATAAATGATGTGATTGAAGTGGGCGGAGCTTTAACAGTTCTTGTTACTGATTATGCCTCAGGTATATTTGAGCAGGTAATACAATAAAAAATACAGAAAACCGGCCAAAGATGATTAGTTTTAACGCTACTGCCCCCTGCTGGTTCAGAGAACGAAATGAGAAGCGAGTCTTTACAATCTGAAGAAAACTTCCATCCCTTCTAGCTCATCTTCTCCATTCTAACTCCTCAGATCTCCTGCTTGCTGGATGTTTGGTGTTTGTCGCACTGTTCTGAATAAACTCGAGAGACTGTTGTGTGTGAATAAACTCAAACCATCATCAGTAATGCCATCGATAAGCAGGTGTTAATACATGCTAACACATGAACACATCACAAGTATGCTCCAAAGAAGAGACGAACAAGCCGAAGGTATGCTTAGACACGATGTGTGATTGTTATGAATTGAATAATTATTCAGTCGGTTCTTATCACACAGTGAAATTGTAGCTTACGGAATTAAGGTCCAGGGTGAGCTGTTACTGCAATACAAGTTCCTCAAAATTTTTCACAAGAAATGTGATGAACCTCCGGAGATGACAAGACCTTTTTTTTTTTTTAAGATAGTCACAGCTTCTGATATAAAAGTCATCCCAGAATGATGTAATAAGACTCAGTGACTCAGTACTGACGAAGCTTTTCCACTCTCTTTCCAATGTTCGAAAGAAAAGAAACCCAGTTCTGTTGAGTTGAGGATTCCTCAGAAGTTCCATGAAATGTTTCCATTCTATGTACTTGCTTTTATTTATGTTTAATTGGTCTACATATACACCGAAAACATTAATGATGAAGTGAATATTACTGATGATCTCGGTACAGTGTCACGGGTTAAGTGGTGTGATAGCAAGTGAACAGTCAGGTCTCAACAAAGTTGGTTTGTTGAGAGAAGGAAAAATGGAAAAATGGAAAGATCTGAGTGACTGAGTGTGAATTTTAGATGGTAGAGCATCTCCACAATAGCATGTGATGTAAGATGTTTCCAGTATACACTGGCGAGAACCTACCAAAAATGCTCCAAGAAAGGAGAACAGGAGGTAAGGTCATGGTCACCAGAGGTTTACTCATGTGTGTGAGGAGTGAAGGCTAAGTCTCTCTAGTCCTTTCCTACAGAAAAGATGTTGTAGCACAGACTGATGAAAAAGTGATTGCTGGCTCTGACAGAAAGCTGCAAATGGAGCTGTGTAACTGAAGAGCATTTCGAATGACCATGAATGAAAATGAAATGACCTTTATTTTGTCACATATACATTACAGCACAGTGAAATTCTTTCTTCGCATATCCCATCCTTTGGAGGTTGGGGTCAGAGCACAGGGTCAGCTATGATACAGCATCCCTAGAGCAGAGAGGGTTAAGGGCCTTGCTCAAGGGCCCAACAGTGGCAACTTGAACCCCTGATCTTCCGGTCAACAACCCAGAGCCTTAACCACTTGAGCCACCACTGCCACTGTACTGCCACCACTGCCACCATACTGACTCCTGTACACCACCCAAAGTTCCCACAATGGACATGTGAGCATCAGAACTGGACTATGGAGCAGGGGAAGAAAGTTGCCTGGCTTCATGTGGATGGGAGTGTGGGAAGAAGTCAAGTTGGTGGAGGCCGGGGGGGAGCTGGGGGATTTTGCTGGGGGATTTTGGATCCTGCCTTCATGTGGATGCTTCTATGACATGTACCACCTACGGAAACATTGTTTCAAACCATCTACTCCACTTCATGGCAATGGTTTAATGACAGTGTCCTCTTTCAGCAGGGCGAAAGTCGCTGACACACTGTTCAGGAACGGTTTGAGGAACTTGACAAATCTTGGCCTCCAGATCTCAAGAGCATCTTTGGGATGTGCTGCACAAACAAGTCTGATCCATGGAAAATCCACCTCACAAAAAAGACTTGGTGCCAGATACCACAGAACACCTTCAGATTTTTAAAAGCCTTTCTAGGTTCACTGAACTCATAGAATTATGTATTTAATGTGTATATTCATTACTGCAAGTAATGAATGGCTAATAAATGACTAGGTGTGTGTGTGTATTTTTTTACATGCGGGTGGGTGTGTATGAGTGTAACTATGTCCACACATATCAGACATATCATCACAGCTTCCTTCTAATGTTGTTTTCATGATCAGTGTGTGAGAGAATTTCCATCATTATATAATTAGTCATTTCTCCAGTCATATCTTCACATGGCTAGTATGACACTTGAAAAAATGTTTCAGTCAAATTACTGTAATGTCAAAGGAACGGATGTAGTCCCTCAGAAAGTATTAGATCACCAAGGCCTTCTTTGGGTTTGAGATCAAACGATGAATATGAGACGTCAAACGTTCAGCTTTCGCGCCCTAATATTTACAGCTAGACATGTTAAACAACTTTGAACACGGAACACATTTTCTTCGGCCCCACCAGTCAAAAATATCAGAACACGTGACTGACAGGCATCTTGTTGTTCAGCAGTTAGACTGATTACAAATGAATGCTGAGTCATGGTTTGAGTTCCTGTGTTTGACCTGTAAAGACTGTATTTGTTGTTAGAATTGATAAACCAACATGATGACCAGAGAGCTGTCTGTGGGAGAAATTCAAGCCATTTGGAAGCTGAGAGAAAGAGATCAAATCAAACCGGGCCACAAGTGACCTGAAGAAGAAAGATACTGTATCACGGATATAACTAGCAAACAGACATGGAAGAGGTCTGCTGAGGAAAACAACAGCAGCTGATGACAGAAACATTGTGAGAGCTGTGAGGAAAAACGTCACCAACCTCCACAAGGCAGGGTGAAGGTCTCACAGTCCACCTGTTCAAGAAGGCTTTGAGAGTAGAAATATTGAGGCTATCCAATAAATAGAAACCTCTCATCAGCAGTATGGACACCACAGTGATGGAAAGGTCAAAGAGTGGAGAGAAAAAAACCATCTGCTCATGAGTTCATCTGTGAAGCATGATGGTGGTAGTGTTGTGGCTTGGGCTCACATATTGCTGCTTCTGGAACATTCTTACTAATATTCCATCTACCGATGATGGAGCTCATGATACTAGCAGCAGAAGGAAGGAATTCAGAAGACTACAGAAACATCCTGTCTGCTATTTTGCTAAATGTATGCAAAAGATCTGCAACCAAATATGAAGTGTTGTTTATTTTCTTTCAATTTCAGACTTTTTGTTCCGATACTTTTGTTCAGCTGAAGATTCGTATTAGTGTCATTTTGACTTCGGATTAGTAAATGTGTTAAGGCACAAAAATAAACTGGCCTCAGATCACATTTGGTCAGCAGGTGGCACTGTCCTGGTACAATCTGGGACTAACATTGCAAAAGGAGGAAAGGAGGAGAAGAACCATGAAGTGTTCGTAAGGAATACACACACACACACACACACACACACACAGAGAGCTCCTGAACTCTCCATCCCCTTCTGTGGAAGGTGAGCTGCACTAAAATGTAAGTGAACCTGAGGCAACAGGTGTGTGTTTGGTATCAGGCTATAACATTACCTGTCATACCACACACACACACACACATACTCGAACTCCAACTAACAGACACCCTATTAGTTTACTTTTCCATTCAGCTGTCTGGAACAGGTCCTAATGTCTTTTGGCCACAGAAGCAAACAGTACACACAATACCTGTGTGTGTGTGTGTGTGTGTGTGAATGCTTGTATAATTGACTCTAATCATGTCATGATTATCTTTTTATCCTGTGCACATGATTTCTGTCCTTCTGCCTGCATCACTGAACATTTGCATGGTGTTCCTGAGCTGATGTTTTTTCTTCAAATCTTCTTCTTCCTCACTTCCTAGCCATGTCCCTGCAGCTGTCCAGTTCTGTGTGTGTGTGTGTGTATGTGTGTGTGTGAGAGTAGAGAGTTAGATGTCAAAGAGGGACGACTTACCATGTATATTTCAGTAGCGCTTGTCAGACGCGCCTTGGCTCTGCTTTTCTCTGACCGTCTCCGACATCCTGCGCAGTGACACACAACAACCTTGTCGTCTCTGTGCACTAATCTGGATATGTTTGCCAGTTCGGTCCTCTTTATTTCAACCGGCACCAAAGTGCATAACTAGCATCCGTGTTTCTACAGCAGTGTTTCATTTCAAATGGATTTTAAAAAATTAATATGTCTATAATTTGGGAAGAGATAAAATGACTTTATCAGTCAATAATCACAATATTGTTCAAAAAAAAAAAAAGAAAGAAAACTTTTCTTCATTCCAGGACCTTCATGAAATTAGTTCTCCATTCAAAACTCAAAAACTGAGTTTATTGTTTTGTACTTTTTAAACTTAAAATTCTATTAATTGATTAATTTGTTTTTGCAACAGACCTACACGAATAGCCAGATAATAATCTCCAGATAATAATCAGGCTTATGAAAGCCTTCAGTCATTTCCTTTATGGTTTCACTTTCCAATGGTTTCTAGTTTATGAAGAGGAGCTGAAATACACCCAGAGGCAGGTCTGTACACCATTACAGCCTCATAACACTGTGATTCGTTTGCAGATGATAATCAATGAAATTGACAAGCACGAGATACAAATCGAATCTCTTTCATTTGGGAATTAAAAGGTCTCTTTATGTGAGATGGACACTCTCTGCGGTCTCTGTTCTGGACCCAACACGGCGGAATATGAGCCGGCGGGTGAAATGTTAGCATTACAGTGTTATTGCAGATTAAAAATGTGGTTAGAAATGAGTCCGTTGTGTTTCACTGTGGAGAGAAGACACAGAAGCAGCAGGTTTGGAATGAACAACGGTGCAGAGGAAATGACTAAACTTATATTTAAAAAATTAAACTGAGGTTCATTATAATGGAATTAATAACTAATAAGACATTTCATGATGTTGCAACCGAAAGGCAAATTTCCTGTTGTGTTTTATTGCATACTTGACCTTTCCGTCAAAGGAAGTGGGTTTAATTAGCGTATTATCAGTAACGATTTGAACCTCTTACTCCCCAATAACCCTGCAGCTGTACTGCTTCCTCATCACTTCACCAGGCCTAAGAATAACCTTTTTTACCCAGCCACGGTCCAATTCATATTCAGGATGAAAGCAGAGCGAAATAATCATCGCCTGCTCTACCATTCCCTATCTTATTCAACATTCATATTCTTCTCCCCAATTACGGCCGATCGTCTTCCATTTAGCTCTCCTAAGCAATCTCTAATTGATGCCACCCTAGGCACTTAGCTTCTCCACCACCCAGTCTGGTGGCTTCTATTTTGAGCTCCGCAACTAGACTAGGTCATGTTTCTTTTTTTCTCGGCTGCTCGAGTTTCCAGTTCCCACAGGAACAACCTCTGTCAAGGAAGGAATCTCCCCACCAGTGAGACCCAGAGGAGCAGACATGCTTGTGCTTGGTCCACGAGGCTCTTAGTGCTTAATGGCCGGCAGCTAAAGGATGGCTTTGTCAGACCCGTGTCTAACATTACAATTATTCAAATAAAACACAATTATGCAACTCATAATCTTCTCTCTTCTCAATTTTTCACGATGTTCCTGTCACTACAGCCCTGTCCTGCAAAAATACTGCGTGGTTCTATTTAGCAATACGTGTCTTTGTGTATGCTTACGTTAGTTACAGTATGCCACTGCCTCTAGCTTTTTAAATGTGTAGTTATATTATTCCTGGAGTCACGTATAGCTATAGATTTATCTCTACATTCCTTATGGCATTACAGTTACATTATTTACGGTGTGATGTATCGTTATGTTAGTTATACAGTTATCTGTAGTTGCATTAGTTACAGCATTATACTGTACACATACCATTATAAATAGTTACGCTAGTTACAGATCTGTATACATTATTTATTTCATTATTAATAATTACAATTTTTTAGGGCAATATGTTGTTTATGGTGTTTCATATACATACATAGTAAGGGTAGTTAACTAGTTAATGACAGTGTTATGTGTAGTTAATGAGAGTGTTATGTGTAGTTAATGACAGTGTTATGTGTAGTTAATGAGAGTGTTATGTGTAGTTAATGACAGTGTTATTTGTAGTTAATGAGAGTGTTATGTGTAGTTAATGACATTGTTATGTGTAGTTAATGACAGTGTTATGTGTAGTTAATGACAGTGTTATGTGTAGTCAGTGACAGTGTTATGTATAGTTAATGACAGTGTTGTGTAGTTAATGACAGTGTTATGTGTAGTTAATGACAGTGTTATGTGTAGTCAGTGACAGTGTTATGTGTAGTCAATGACAGTGTTATGTGTAGTTAATGACAGTGTTATGTGTAGTTAATGACAGTGTTATGTGTAGTTAATGACAGTGTTATGTGTAGTTATTTAAAAAATATAGTGATGACTAAAATAAAGAATGGAACCAGATCCTCGGTGTGATAATGTGAATCATAGTTTTCAGAAGTGATGTGATTATTACAGATATCGAAACACTTCTATAAAAATGACAAATAATGACAGTTATGTATAGTTAATGACAGTGTTATGTATAGTTAATGACAGTGTTATGTATAGTTAATGACAGTGTTATGTGTAGTCAGTGACAGTGTTATGTGTAGTTAATGACAGTGTTATGTGTAGTCAGTGACAGTGTTATGTATAGTTAATGACAGTGTTATGTGTAGTTAATGACAGTGTTATGTGTAGTTAATGACAGTGTTATGTGTAGTCAATGACAGTGTTGTGTAGTCAGTGACAGTGTTATGTGTAGTTAATGACAGTGTTATGTGTAGTCAATGACAGTGTTATGTATAGTTAATGACAGTGTTATGTGTAGTCAATGACAGTGTTATGTGTAGTTAATGACAGTGTTATGTGTAGTTAATGACAGTGTTATGTGTAGTTAATGACAGTGTTATGTGTAGTCAATGACAGTGTTATGTGTAGTTAATGACAGTGTTATGTGTAGTTAATGACAGTGTTATGTGTAGTTAATGACAGTGTTATGTGTAGTTAATGACAGTGTTATGTGTAGTTAATGACAGTGTTATGTGTAGTTAATGACAGTGTTATGTGTAGTTAATGACAGTGTTATGTGTAGTCAATGACAGTGTTGTGTAGTCAGTGACAGTGTTATGTGTAGTTAATGACAGTGTTATGTGTAGTCAATGACAGTGTTGTGTGTAGTTAATGACAGTGTTATGTGTAGTCAATGACAGTGTTGTGTAGTTAATGACAGTGTTATGTGTAGTTAATGACAGTGTTATGTGTAGTCAATGACAGTGTTGTGTGTAGTTAATGACAGTGTTATGTGTAGTTAATGACAGTGTTATGTGTAGTCAATGACAGTGTTATGTATAGTTAATGACAGTGTTATGTGTAGTCAATGACAGTGTTGTGTAGTCAATGACAGTGTTATGTGTAGTTAATGACAGTGTTATGTGTAGTCAGTGACAGTGTTATGTATAGTTTATGAGAGTGTTATGTGTAGTCAATGACAGTGTTATGTGTAGTTAATGACAGTGTTATGTGTAGTCAATGACAGTGTTATGTGTAGTTAATGACAGTGTTATGTGTAGTCAGTGACAGTGTTATGTGTAGTTAATGACAGTGTTATGTGTAGTTAATGACAGTGTTATGTGTAGTTAATGACAGTGTTATGTGTAGTTAATGAGAGTGTTATGTGTAGTTAATGACAGTGTTATGTGTAGTTAATGAGAGTGTTATGTGTAGTTAATGAGAGTGTTATGTGTAGTTAATGACAGTGTTATGTGTAGTTAATGACAGTGTTGTGTGTAGTTAATGACAGTGTTATGTGTAGTCAATGACAGTGTTGTGTAGTTAATGACAGTGTTATGTGTAGTCAATGACAGTGTTGTGTGTAGTTAATGACAGTGTTATGTGTAGTTAATGACAGTGTTATGTGTAGTCAATGACAGTGTTATGTATAGTTAATGACAGTGTTATGTGTAGTCAATGACAGTGTTGTGTAGTCAATGACAGTGTTATGTGTAGTTAATGACAGTGTTATGTGTAGTTAATGACAGTGTTGTGTAGTCAATGACAGTGTTATGTGTAGTTAATGACAGTGTTATGTGTAGTCAGTGACAGTGTTATGTATAGTTAATGAGAGTGTTATGTGTAGTTAATGACAGTGTTATGTGTAGTTAATGACAGTGTTATGTGTAGTTAATGACAGTGTTATGTGTAGTTAATGAGAGTGTTATGTGTAGTTAATGACAGTGTTATGTGTAGTTAATGAGAGTGTTATGTGTAGTTAATGAGAGTGTTATGTGTAGTTAATGACAGTGTTATGTGTAGTTAATGACAGTGTTGTGTGTAGTTAATGACAGTGTTATGTGTAGTCAATGACAGTGTTGTGTAGTTAATGACTGTTATGTGTAGTCAATGACAGTGTTGTGTGTAGTTAATGACAGTGTTATGTGTAGTTAATGACAGTGTTATGTGTAGTCAATGACAGTGTTATGTATAGTTAATGACAGTGTTATGTGTAGTCAATGACAGTGTTGTGTAGTCAATGACAGTGTTATGTGTAGTTAATGACAGTGTTATGTGTAGTTAATGACAGTGTTGTGTAGTCAATGACAGTGTTATGTGTAGTTAATGACAGTGTTATGTGTAGTCAGTGACAGTGTTATGTATAGTTAATGAGAGTGTTATGTGTAGTTAATGACAGTGTTATGTGTAGTTAATGACAGTGTTATGTGTAGTTAATGAGAGTGTTATGTGTAGTTAATGACAGTGTTATGTGTAGTTAATGAGAGTGTTATGTGTAGTTAATGACAGTGTTATGTGTAGTTAATGACAGTGTTATGTGTAGTTAATGACAGTGTTATGTGTAGTCAGTGACAGTGTTATGTGTAGTTAATGACAGTGTTATGTGTAGTTAATGACAGTGTTGTGTGTAGTTAATGACAGTGTTATGTGTAGTCAATGACAGTGTTGTGTAGTTAATGACAGTGTTATGTGTAGTCAATGACAGTGTTGTGTGTAGTTAATGACAGTGTTATGTGTAGTTAATGACAGTGTTATGTGTAGTCAATGACAGTGTTATGTATAGTTAATGACAGTGTTATGTGTAGTCAATGACAGTGTTGTGTAGTCAATGACAGTGTTATGTGTAGTTAATGACAGTGTTATGTGTAGTTAATGACAGTGTTGTGTAGTCAATGACAGTGTTATGTGTAGTTAATGACAGTGTTATGTGTAGTCAGTGACAGTGTTATGTATAGTTAATGAGAGTGTTATGTGTAGTTAATGACAGTGTTATGTGTAGTTAATGACAGTGTTATGTGTAGTTAATGACAGTGTTATGTGTAGTTAATGAGAGTGTTATGTGTAGTTAATGACAGTGTTATGTGTAGTCAATGACAGTGTTGTGTAGTTAATGACAGTGTTATGTGTAGTCAATGACAGTGTTGTGTGTAGTTAATGACAGTGTTATGTGTAGTTAATGACAGTGTTATGTGTAGTCAATGACAGTGTTATGTATAGTTAATGACAGTGTTATGTGTAGTCAATGACAGTGTTGTGTAGTCAATGACAGTGTTATGTGTAGTTAATGACAGTGTTATGTGTAGTCAATGACAGTGTTGTGTGTAGTTAATGACAGTGTTATGTGTAGTTAATGACAGTGTTATGTGTAGTCAATGACAGTGTTGTGTGTAGTTAATGACAGTGTTATGTATAGTTAATGACAGTGTTATGTGTAGTCAATGACAGTGTTGTGTAGTCAATGACAGTGTTATGTGTAGTTAATGACAGTGTTATGTGTAGTTAATGACAGTGTTGTGTAGTCAATGACAGTGTTATGTGTAGTTAATGACAGTGTTATGTATAGTTAATGAGAGTGTTATGTGTAGTTAATGACAGTGTTATGTGTAGTTAATGACAGTGTTATGTGTAGTTAATGACAGTGTTATGTGTAGTTAATGAGAGTGTTATGTGTAGTTAATGACAGTGTTATGTGTAGTTAATGAGAGTGTTGTGTAGTTAATGACAGTGTTATGTGTAGTTAATGACAGTGTTATGTGTAGTTAATGACAGTGTTGTGTGTAGTTAATGACAGTGTTATGTGTAGTCAATGACAGTGTTGTGTAGTTAATGACAGTGTTATGTGTAGTCAATGACAGTGTTGTGTGTAGTTAATGACAGTGTTATGTGTAGTTAATGACAGTGTTATGTGTAGTCAATGACAGTGTTATGTATAGTTAATGACAGTGTTATGTGTAGTCAATGACAGTGTTGTGTAGTCAATGACAGTGTTATGTGTAGTTAATGACAGTGTTGTGTGTAGTCAATGACAGTGTTGTGTGTAGTTAATGACAGTGTTATGTGTAGTTAATGACAGTGTTATGTGTAGTCAATGACAGTGTTGTGTGTAGTTAATGACAGTGTTATGTGTAGTTAATGACAGTGTTATGTGTAGTCAATGACAGTGTTATGTATAGTTAATGACAGTGTTATGTGTAGTCAATGACAGTGTTGTGTAGTCAATGACAGTGTTATGTGTAGTTAATGACAGTGTTATGTATAGTTAATGACTGTTATGTGTAGTTAATGACAGTGTTATGTGTAGTTAATGACAGTGTTATGTATAGTTAATGACTGTTATGTGTAGTTAATGACAGTGTTATGTGTAGTTAATGACAGTGTTATGTATAGTTAATGACTGTTATGTGTAGTTAATGACAGTGTTATGTGTAGTCAATGACAGTGTTGTGTAGTTAATGACAGTGTTATGTGTAGTCAATGACAGTGTTGTGTGTAGTTAATGACAGTGTTATGTGTAGTTAATGACAGTGTTGTGTGTAGTTAATGACAGTGTTATGTATAGTTAATGACAGTGTTATGTGTAGTTAATGACAGTGTTATGTGTAGTTAATGACAGTGTTATGTGTAGTTATTTAAAAAATATAGTGATGACTAAAATAAAGAATGGAACCAGATCCTCGGTGTGATAATGTGAATCATAGTTTTCAGAAGTGATGTGATTATTACAGATATCGAAACACTTCTATAAAAATGACAAATAATGACAGTTATGTATAGTTAATGACAGTGTTATGTATAGTTAATGACAGTGTTATGTGTAGTTAATGACAGTGTTATGTGTAGTCAATGACAGTGTTATGTATAGTTAATGACAGTGTTATGTGTAGTTAATGACAGTGTTATGTGTAGTTAATGACAGTGTTATGTATAGTTAATGACAGTGTTATGTATAGTTAATGACAGTGTTATGTGTAGTTAATGACAGTGTTATGTATAGTTAATGACAGTGTTATGTGTAGTTAATGACAGTGTTATGTATAGTTAATGACAGTGTTATGTGTAGTTAATGACAGTGTTATGTGTAGTTAATGACAGTGTTATGTGTAGTCAATGACAGTGTTATGTGTAGTTAATGACAGTGTTATGTGTAGTTAATGACAGTGTTATGTATAGTTAATGACAGTGTTATGTGTAGTCAATGACAGTGTTATGTGTAGTTAATGACAGTGTTATGTGTAGTTAATGACAGTGTTATGTGTAGTTAATGACAGTGTTATGTGTAGTCAATGACAGTGTTATGTGTAGTTAATGACAGTGTTATGTGTAGTTAATGACAGTGTTATGTGTAGTTAATGACAGTGTTATGTGTAGTTAATGACAGTGTTATGTGTAGTTATTTAAAAAATATAGTGATGACTAAAATAAAGAATGGAACCAGATCCTCGGTGTGATAATGTGAATCATAGTTTTCAGAAGTGATGTGATTATTACAGATATCGAAACACTTCTATAAAAATGACAAATAACACCTTCAGAAATATTTCCAAAGTTGCTTTATGTAGATTGGAGAGTACTATGACTCATCTGTGTGTGTGTGTGTGTGTGTGCGTGTGTGTGTGTGTGTGTGTGGTGTGTTTTGGGGGGGTAACATTGCCATGATTGCATCCTGTGTGGACGCTGCATTAGCACATGACACTTAACATGCGGTTAACTGCCTTAGTAGCCACTGGTCATCACCACGCACCAGGCTGTAGAAACACCTAGATAAAGTGCACTGATTTCACAATAAAATGACTGGATTCTGAGAACATTTCGACAAACCTACAGAGCTATTTGGAGTTATTGGGCTGAGTGAAGACAGCGACGATGCTCTGATGCACAGCTCTAGTGTTTATTACCTGCTTTAGAATTTACACCTGTGTCTAGTGTTAGAACCACATCCTCCATTTACCTAATACACCTCTGAATACAGGAAGCATTGCTCTTTTAATAAAAAAAATATATATCATGTAATGGAATGTGATTTCATAAAAATGTCTGCAGTATGATTCTGCTCTTAAACTTATAGTCTTTTTTTTCTCTCTCTCTCTCTCTCTCTCTCTCTCTCTTTCACACCTTTATTCCTGCCATCAGCTCAGTCATGTGGCAGTGGAGGATATTATGATATTTGCTGTGTCTATGTTTGTACCGAGTTAACAAGTCTCCCGGACACCTTTCACAGCTTCATGTTCAGCTCTTGGCCTATGTGTGTGTGTGTGTGTGTGTGTGTGTTGAGTTGAGTGTGAAAATCGCCAGACCAAGTAGAGTTTTCCTCAGCAGGAAATCTCTCACTAGAAAATAGAAACGTTTCTCAGGAACAGCACCACAGTCTTAGACTTTTTTTTATTTATTTTTTACAGTATCTTTAATGGAACAAATGCTGAAAGTACATTTCTCTGTGTCATTATTTTTTCCATTAAAGTGCAGCCTGAACACTGTAGGAGGAACAATTCCAACGTATAAAGTAAAAAATATATTTTTATAATTAATTATAGTACAAAGTGTTTCTGGAATATTCTGCGTATGTGACTGACTGAAACCTGAAAAAAAAAAAAACAATCATCAAATTCCATTGGATCTGCTCGAGCACAGTGTCAAAACTCCAGGCATTTCCTTATATCATAATTAAATCATCCAATACAGCGTGACTCTCCATTTTTATTTAAATCCATAAGCCTCTTAAGTTTAAACGTATTCACAACACTCTTTTAGATGAACGCATTTCACTGGTGGCGTTTCTGTGCAAATCTGTCTGTAGAGGATTAGCATTAAAGCTGCACCTCAAACCTGTTGTAGCCTGAAAAAGGCTTTTGGAGTCCTGAGTAACTGAGGTGGGTTAAAAAATAAAAAATAAAAAAAAGATTTAGCTCAGTCAAAATGAGTAACAAAGTAAATAAACCCCACAGCGCTGGATGTTTTGTAGAAGTCTACATCCTGAAAACAGTCGATAGTGCTGGTTTCCAGTCCTGGTCCTCTAACTCAGGGGTCCCCAACCACCAGGCCGTTATGGTGATATGATCATTTGGTACTGGACCGCAAAGAAATACTTGCCACTTCCGCCCATGCCCACGCAGTCGGGGGTTTTTCCATACATCAGTAGGTTCTGCAAGCTAACCCATGCTAAAATGACCCAAAAACAAATGTCACTTGAGAGCTCTCTCTATCAATCACCCCCACCCCCCCAATTTCCCCTCGGGCTGCGGATAAAATGTCCGGTACAAAAAAGGTCGGGGAACCCTCCTGTAACTCACAGAATGACTCTGGGGTAAAAGACTCAGTGTGGTTGAAGGATTTGGCAGATTCCAGTAAATTCACTTTAATAGCTTTTGCGTATACAGCATCTAATCTTCAGGCCACACAATTTCACTACAGCAAAGTAAACTATGACCAATAAATTATCAGGATGAGGGCTTATGAGGTTTATGAGGTATATTCAATGATATAAACATGGATAGAGTAAGACTGTAGGATTTATTTTTTTTGCTGTTGCAGACAGCTAATGGTTCCTTACTTGTGAGGTTCTGGACAATCGCTGGTCTTACGTTACGGCCAATTTCACCGATTCGACAAAAGACGTCTGAGCAAAGATATCACATCGCACTGTGAGACTATCGAAAGAGGACGCTGAATGGACTATCTGAAAGTGTTCACAGATCAAGATTGAACTGGCATCAACTCCGAGTTGAGTTAAACATCGGTATTCTGACCTCAGACTTAAGCACAGTTTAGAATCTGTGTGAGAGTTACGCCTACAGTGCAGGGTTTCTCCAAAACAGACGTGTTTCAGTTACATGCCATCCTCAATTAATTTTACTGTGTGTGTTATAGTCACAATAAAATACGCATGGTTCAGCTATGGAATATCATTCGAGGCCAATATAAAATACATAAAACTGACATTATTACTTAATAAATCACGTTTACGGGAGATTTCGCTTATTTCCAAAATGAATTTTTAATGAATGGAGTCACGAATTAAATTGAAGTGATGAGTAGAAGATGACTGCCTGGTCAGCTTGTTCTTCAAACCGTGGGCACGTTTTCTTTACAGTCCCATTCGAGCGCATTAAAGGAACAAAAAAAACCATTTGTTTAAAAAATCCAGCACTCTCATAATGATTTCATGTCCTCAGTTTACTATACTCGTGTAGAGTAATTGTTTTTCACTCTGCCTCAGATAAAAATTTCTGTGTGGGATCAACTGCTATTCTGTGTGCTGCTGAATGATGAAGCCATTTTGTTCAATTCAACCACATTTGCTTCAGTGATTGATGCGATAATTACAACTAGGATTATTCATGCAGCAATTTCACACACACGTCCGCTTTTCATTTGTAAGTTGTCTCGCTTTTAGGTTCTAAAAAAATAAGCTTATTTTTCTTGTACAATCTGCATTTTCTGACCTCGAATCCTTTCAGGCTTAAAGGCAACTGCTGATGTTTAAAGACAGTTGAGAAAGTCAGGATGCTACTGAGTAAAAATCTGGCAACCCCAGAGGTGTGAACTACATGTAGGGTGGAAAATCATTTGAATCATTTGAAGGGGAAGGTCAGAAAATTGAATGAATCATTTGTTTAACTCAGCTCTTAATACAAAGAACTTTCCACTGAAATGTTTTTAGTAGTTTAGTTAGTTAGTCTTATTGTTTGCAGTTCTGGTACAGCCATGCCTAAACAAGGGCTTTCACACTCTACTCCATTCAGACAGCTCTGTCTATTGAAAAACTCAGTGAACTGAGCCTTTCCTTATACAATTGATGGATATGTCAGAGTGCAAGTTTTTCTTGTTCCTGCTGGTCATGGTAGGATGAAGAAATATCACACAGGCTAATGTGTAGTGGGTTGATGCTGTTCAGTGTGTTGCGGAACAAACACACTATTTGTTCTCCTATTATTATTATTATTATTATTATTATTATTATTATACCTGTAATTGCCCAAAAACCAAATATAAATACCTTCCTTTCTGTTAATTGAATATAAATATCAATTTTATACACCTAAATCTAATTTCTCCCAAATCTTGAAATAAATGCCTGTGAATTTCCCCAACACCAAAAAATAAATACACCAGTGACCTCTAATACACCAGTGACCCAAACCTAAAACCCCTCCTTGTTCCAAAAAGCTAAAAAAATCACATGTAGATTGGAAAAAAAGCCAAATATAAGTAAAGTAAAATATAAGCAAAGCCGAATATTAAATATAGTGAAGGATTTTGGTGTGTGTGTGTGTGGGTGTGTTTCTGCATGTTTCTGTGTGTTTCTGTCATGACTCACGTGACAGCATGATCAAATTATCATCACTATAACACATGGACATTTCAGGAAGTCTATTTCTTCATATGAGCTATCAATCGGTGATTCAGTCACTCTGCAAGACAGATGAACAAAACTGATGGCACCATCACAAATAATTCAGTTATCTGGCAGCTCAGTCCCACATTGTTAGATGAAATTGTTTTGTCAGGCTTCGTGCATCAAACAGCAAAAATATGGATTAGCGACATCTATTGATTGGCTTGTTTGCTTATCTTAAGGAAGCCCTTCATCCAGGTCAGGGTGGCTCTGGAGCCTCTCCCAGGAACACTGGACGGGATGGTGGCCTATTACAGGGCAACAAGAATGCACACTCTGACACACATATTCACAACAAGGGGCAGTTTAGTGTAGCCAATCCATCTGTCAGGATATGGGGGAATCTGGACGGAAAACCACACAGACACGGATAGAATGTGGGAGAGAACATTAGACACCGGTCCAACAAAACGTCCAATTCAGCATCAGTGTTTGGCATTAATTAGTTGGTTTAACTCTATTAGAGCAGGGAAATTCCAGGACCAGGACTAGGAACCACACAATCAATGATTGTATTCGGCATGATCAGTGTACACTTCATCTGTAAACGTAAAAAAAGAAAAAAAGAAAGCATTTTGCTCTTGTGGTAATTTCCCCTGAAAGAGCCAGAAAGTTCCAGCTCAGCTGGTGTCCTTTGCTTTTGTTTCAGTATGATCAGTTCTGCTATAAAATTATACAAAATGTACATTTCAGAGCAAAACACTGACTTTCACTAACCATTTATTCAGAATGTTAAAAAGCACTGATGTGTAGGTTAATGCATGGCTCTGTTATAAAATTGACCACAGTCCTTGGGATAAACATCAGAACTTTTCATGTTAATACCATAATGGAAGAGAGTGCTTTCTTTATGCTACATGCTCTGGCAAATAAATGGGGATCCTTTTAAAAATAACTGGAGGAAAAATAAGAACTCGTCTTCTTTTTCTAAAGCATTCTGAGCAAATAAACCACTCTGCCAGTGCAGTCTTGGAGCCTGGCTGGTCCTGGATCAATTATTTATCTGGATAAGATTAGATGACCCCTGCAAATCTCTTGCTATGTTAGCAAGGAGGGTTTGTCTTTACCTTCGAGCCTGAAATGGAAGTCTTGCAGCAGGATCTTTCCGGCTGCTAAGTCACCACGTTTGTTTTTAAGGCTGGTTACTTTCACTTTCTGATAATCCGGAGAGCGCCTGTTATTTCCAGAGATGATAAGCCTCTTGTTGGTTCCGCTTCCAGGCCAGAATCTGAGCGTACCCACTGCCCTTTGCTTGCCTGAGAACCTTCCCCCTTTAGCAATGGTCTGCTGTCAAACCACAGTGCTAATGGTGGTGGTGGAAGATTCCTCAGACTTACCCTGCCTGCTGGGCAGAGACTTGAGATACTCCAGGTGGCGCCTGGCATCTTCTTGATTATGCCGCACATAATAGACCAGGTAGGAAATGACCATGGTGAACCATCCAAACATGGTCACTAGCATGGCCACATCTGTGGTCTTTTTAAGCACCACGCATAGGTCCAAGTCTTTGGCCAGCAGAAAGGGCACACCTTGGGCACCTGAGTCCTCAGGCTCTGATGTTTGGCAAACAATGCCGGTAAGAGACACAGGCTCCAGATCGAGGCGCGGAAGTGCTGTCTGTAACCGGCAGTCACAGTGCCAGGGGTTGCCGGTCAGATTGGATCGAGCCCTCACGCCTTCAAAAGCTTCGGGGTCCAGTGTGGCCAGCTGGTTGGAGGACAGATCCAAGAATAGCAACGATGCAGCCAGGCCCCGGAAAGCTCCAGGCTCAAGCAGTGCCAGCTTGTTGTGGGAAAGATCGAGTTCTGCCAGAAGAGGAAGATCTTGAAAGGCATTGGCAGGGACACTGGTCAGCAGGTTGTAGTCAAGGTAGAGACGCCGTGTATCATTCGGGATGTCCCGTGGGATCTCGGTGAGGCGCAGGTTGCTGCACCGCATGGTCTTGCCCCCGGATGGACCCTCACTCTCAGAGCAGTAGCAACGATTGGAGCAGGAGGTGGCTGCGTGGTGGAAGCAGAGTGTCATCAACACCAAGCTGTGCAGCAGCAAGCACATGACCACGGAGTGCCGGAGCAGCCAACAGGACGGCAGAGGCATGGTGAAATGGGTGCATACTCCCTTCAGAGCACTGTGGGTCAAGAGGAGGCGCTGCAATCAGGCCTGGCAAAAAAGAAATAAATATCAAACAGGAATATGGTGGTCCAATATCATATTATTATTATTATTATTATTATTATTATTATTATTATTATTATTATTATTATTATTATTATTATTATTATTATTATTATTATGTAATTTTTTATCCATATGGTCACATCACCTTGATATATTATAACATCTGATTATTGTCAATTTTTCTAAGCTAGCTGTAAAAAAATGTAGCTCTGTTGCCAGTCATTTCACCATCTCGTTCAGTGTATGTGTGTTTGTGTGTGTGAGTGTGTTTGAGTGTGTGTGTGTGTGTGTGTGTGGTGTGTACATAACCTACTTTGATTGCCCTCCAATTAACACAGAATAAATTACATCCCTTATACCTACCAGCACACACACACTCACTCACTCACTCACTCACACACACACACACACACACACACACACACATGCGGAATAACAAGCTGCCGATTGATGGCTGAAAGCTCCTGCGAGCCGGAGTGTGTTATTTCATGCACAGATGGAGGCTAGCTGCTCTAATTGCTGTAGGCAACAGGGATCTCTCTCCGTTCCTCTCTTTCTCTCTCACACACTCTCTCTCTTTTGCTCCTTGCTTTAGTATAGTTCTAAACAACAAACTTATGAAGTTGGCTTTACACTTATTATTATTATTTTAAATACACACACACAAACCTCCACTTTTGGCCGGAGGTCATGAATTAATACTTTCCCCCTGTGCACACTGGTTGACTGAAATCCCTGCTGCGCTGTCCTAATTCACAACTCCACCTCAGGCGCTCGTACCATCCAGGTTTGACGAGGAGCGGCATGAGGCGTGAGCAACATGCCTTGTCTTGGCACTTTGATGAAAGAGCAAGACGCATAATTCAAAGGGTTTTAAAACAGTTCTAAAAACAGTTCTCGAGCCTAAGTCTGTGCGGAATGCTAATGTGATTTTTAATGCTAATCGTCTAATGCATCGGACGGTGCCGTGCAGTTTGCATAAGGATGAGCTGCATAAAGATGATATATTATTAAAACTATTACACGTAAAAGGTCAAAAGGAGCTGGAACGCTAGACATTTCACCTGAATGGACCATATCAGCCTGTCCGACCTGGATGTTTACAGCTGACTGATTTCCTAAGAACTGTTCATGTTTTTAAGACTCTGTGTCAGTTCTGTAACAGAAGTCATGACCATACGTCTGACTGCTATTCAAGCTCCGGTTGCCATTTTGGTCATCCTATCCCACAGGCACTGAGGACTGTAATCCGCGGTCGTTTCACGCAAGACATGGTTCACTTTGTCTTAAGTGCAAGTAACTGTGGGGGGCAAATTGTTCGCCTAAAAAAAAGTCCTGTCCTTTCAGTCCATAAAGAAAGCCACTAGCATCTTCTACCTCAGCTCAGCTATAGTGAGAACATGTGGAACTGTTTGAAGTTAATAAGACACGCGTATTAAATAAACACACGTCTTGTCATCTTGACTGAAATCCCAATAATCTCCTCAGCTTTACCTCAGACTGTTCCGACACTGGAGACTCATTCCATTAGCGTTAAATAAAACAGAATCATAGCAAAGACTAAATACACATCTCCTTAATATTACCAATTTTGAACTTTTGTCGATCGTTTATGTGAAGCGGGTCCCTATGAAAGAAAATCATAGAAACGATAGCGTATTAGAATGAGTGAACTGCTGTTAAAGAAACCGAATGGGCTCAGATTCAAGAATTCAGCGGCGCTGTGGTATAATCGGATTTAGCGCGCAATTATGGGGCCATTTAAGAAAGAACAGAACAGAACAGAAAGATTTTAGAGATAAAATGGTCTTTGGCTATGAGTAAATTCATTCTCAAGTTCTGTTCATCTTGCAACGAGAAGACAAATGGCTAAAAGACCCAACAAAATCCACTTACGCTGATTAAAAAAAAAGAAGAAATCGATCTCTAAAGTACTCTGAAGGATTCCATAATGAGTGTGTAGCGTTAGTGTCGTGTTGTTTGAAGTGAGGCAATAAGACGCGTAGTGCTACGACACGCCAGGGAAATGATCCCTGTAATGAAGTCTGAAGAAGTGAGAGACAAATGACAGAGACAAAGGAAGAAAGAAGAAAACGGTACTGACCTTAAAGCTCCTTATGGACTGCTTTATCAACCCTTGCCAAAAGGTCCGCTAGGAAACAAGCCTGAGATCTTTATCGCCTCTCGATTTTCAAAACAACCAGCCATAGTTTCAGCGGCATCGCTCTGAACCGAGACCCTGTTCAGCCAAAAGGGGCGTCGGTTTACCTCCTCGCGATAATGTGGCTTAAGCGACGGAGCAAATAAGGAGCGCGTAGATAAGTCGAAAGAGTAACATCATCCCTCTCACACTCATGAATAAGCAACGGGACGCTTTTACAATGTGACGTTACCGTGTGTTAAGGCAAAGGGTTAAAAAATGAGCAAGTAAGAAGAAAAAGTGGAAAGTTGAAGGAGGGAGGCATCACTGGAAGACGGGGGGGGGTCAAGTGTGAGAAGCTTATATTACAGAGAAAGAAATAGAAGAACATGATGGCTTCAAGGACAAGTGGTTTTGGAAGATAAGCCACGATGTTGGTCCTTCACGATAACATCTAATGACTTTGAATGAACATAAAACACTTATTACACTAAAGACACATTCAAACTATCAGGAGTGTTATTAAATCCGTGTGATTTGTGTCCTCTAATAAGAACGTAATACAGAATTCACACGACTCAGAGTTACCTCCATTATACGAACACTAATCTGATGATCTCATGATGCTCAGCGTGTCCCCTGGAGGACCCCAAGCTTTTATCACCAAGATTAAAGCCATTCAGAAGATTTGTGAGGATTATGAACATACTCAACCAAATATCAGGGGAGCGAGTGAACGTGACTCAGTTCTGTTAGGTGTTATTAAGCCTTGGTTAACGCCTAGAAGTTGATCGTTTTTCTGTCACAACATGAAGTGTTTTAATTTGCTGTCTGACCAATCAGAATGCAGAATTAAACCGTGCATTTGTTATTTACATTGTCAGTTTATGCATCCGGAGCAGTGACGTTTATCGGACAGCTGCTATATGACCCCCAGGTTTCCTTTCATCCTTCACATACAGCAGCAATAACTTTCTCTTCCATCATGCATTGATCTGGTGTCTTGTGCCTGATCGAACAGAGGTCATAGGTTCACTAAAACCACTTAAAGCAACAGCACTCTTAATAAAATTGAAGTATATGCCACAATAATCCTATTACTGCGCCCATCAGTCAGCGTCATTCAACTCTGGCCTCGCCAGTGTCATTTCATAAAAATGTTAGCAGTGTTAACTATTTCCCAGAGACGCTCTTTAAAATACTTCCATAAATCTGATATTGACGTTCTTCAAGCTGTCTATAACACAGTGTGTCACAGAACACACACTGCCGAATGTATGGGAAAGAATCGAATAATCCATATTAAACATTCCCCAGACTCAGGGAGATGGAACAGGATGTTCCTTAGCCCTCTCCCAGCAGCGATCCCCT